>NC_060168.1:22638929-22713074 GCF_021292245.1 Micropterus dolomieu | reverse complement strand
TCTGTGGCACTGCTCAGGTGTTATGAGAGCCCAGGTTGCTCTGATAGTGGCCTTCAGCTCTTCTGCATTGTTGGGTCTGGCGTATCGCATCTTCCTCTTCACAATACCCCATAGATTTTCTATAGGGTTAAGGTCAGGCGAGTTTGCTGGCCAATTAAGAACAGGGATACCATGGTGCTTAAACCAGGTACTGGTAGCTTTGGCACTGTGTGTAGGTGCCAAGACCTGTTGGAAAATGAAATCTGCATCTCCATAAAGTTGGTCAGCAGCAGGGAGCATGAAGCGCTCTAAAACTTCCTGGTAGACGGCTGCGTTGACCTTGGACCTCAGAAAACACAGTGGACCAACACCAGCAGATGACATGGCACCCCAAACCATCACTGACTGTGGAAACTTTACACTGGACTTCAAGCAACGTGGATTCTGTGCCTCTCCTCTCTTCCTCAGGACTCTGGGACCTTGATTTCCAAAGGAAATGCAAAATTTACTTTCATCAGAGAACATAACTTTGGACCACTCAGCAGCAGTCCAGTCCTTTTTTTCTTTAGCCCAGGCGAGATGCTTCTGACGCTGTGTCTTGTTCAGGAGTGGCTTGACACAAGGAATGCGACAGCTGAAACCCATGTCTTGCATACGTCTGTGCGTGGTGGTTCTTGAAGCACTGACTCCAGCTGCAGTCCACCCTTTGTGAAACTCCCCCACATTTTTGAATGGGTTTTGTTTCACAATCCTCTCCAGGGTGTGGTTATCCCTATTGCTTGTACACTTTTTTCTACCACATCTTTTCCTTCCCTTCGCCTCTCTATTAATGTGCTTGGACACAGAGCTCTGACCCTCTGTCCAGCTGCTACAGTGCTATTTTAAACTGTTATGCGTCAAATGCACATATATTATACACTACACTAGACTGAGAGACCATTTAAAGGCCTTTGCAGGTGTTTTGAGTTAATTAGCTGATTAGAGTGTGGCACCAGGTGTCTTCAATATTGAACCTTTTCACAATATTCAAATTTTCTGAGATACTGATTTTGGGGTTTTCATTAGTTGTCAGTTATAATCATCAAAATTAAAAGGAATGAACACTTGAAATATATCAGTCTGTGTGGAATGAATGTATACATTATACAAGTTTCACTTTTTGAATGGAAATACTGAAATAAATCAACTTTTTGATGATATTCTAATTATATGACCAGCACCTGTACTTACACAATAGGGCTATACTTGCTGTTGAGCATGAATTAACTTTACTTTGAACATGAATCTATTTAATCTGTTCAGACTTAATAAGTACTCTTTGGGGCTGTCAGGGATTAAGTTTTTTTTTATTTTAAGAAATCTTCTATATTATGCAAGTTCTATAATAAAAAAGCAGCGTTATGTCCTGTTTTTTATTTTAGGCAGGTGTTCAATTGCTATCTCAAGCAATGAACAAAATGACAGTGTCATTCTCTCAGACAGTTGTGGTTCTGCTACATCTGGAAGGCTAGGCTGAAAGACTGTGTTTTGCAACCTAATCCACGTTTGACATAGTGCTGTAGAAACCCATTAACTCTGAGAGCGCAGAACCTTTAAATCGTTGTGAGGACACACAGTTTGTCCATCAAAGCTGCTGTGCGATCACTGCCGCTTTGCTGAATATGAATGAAGTGGGAGCTAACCCTAACCTTTCATCTCCTAGACAGATTCCTGTCAGATATTAAAACACATGCATGCCTGAGTCGCTTCTCTTCACCTTGTTTGTGAACCAACACATTTAATGAGAGTCTTTTTCCGGGAACTTTGGCATTGTAACAAGCAGCCTGTTTGATGTGTCTGTTTGATTATCCCCCAATTGAGTTGAGTGGAGGTTCTGCCTGTAAACATCAACAAAGGACACAGAAATCACAACAAGTGGAGATCATCCACCTTTCCTCAAACCTTTGCTTGCAACCATTCAAGGTAAAAAAAAAAAAAAAAAGAGGAAGCTATTCATTGAATTGGCTCTGGATGTGATGAATAATGTAGCACTGCAGTGGTACATTGGAGCACTCTGCGCCATCCCATTAATAGGTTTTAACAACCTGGCGGTCTTGTAGCTGACCCAGCTTGGTCCCAAGAGAAGCTGGAGGTGTAGTGGACCACTTCCTCTGTCTTTTGCTGCCAGGCTGCCTTCTGCCCTGGCTACAAAATTTGACTCAAATGATAATGACAGCAGTCAGTTGTCACTATGTGTGCTTTGCGTTACGAGATAGAGCCAATTCAGTTGTTAAGCCAAAAATCTACAGTTAAATGCATAGTCATTCAAATGTTTTACACTTCTATCATGACTTTAACAGTTCTCCAGAAATTGGAGGTCAGTAGAACTGGAAAGGAAGGCAGACTACTGTCCTATCTGCTAAAAGTCTCTCTGTCTTGTTCTTTAAAACTAAGATATCTCAAAGCTTCTACATTTTATTCCCTAAGGATGAAAGGTAAAATAAAACATATTTGATTTTAATATTGCACTTTACTGCCATTTTCCAAAAGTCTTGCAAAATGAAAGTTCTTTTTAAGCCATCCCACTAAAAGTTTCCATCTTCTTTTCCATTATACAGATTAAATATTTAGATTTCTACAGTCCATAGTAAGAGGTGTTCTGTAGGAATGACTCCATAAAAATATTTCCTTTTTACTGTGGAATATGTTCCCATCTTGTTTCTTTTTGCAAGGTTGCACAGAGTGAAATATCAAAGCAAAATTGGTACATTTCTAAAACAAAGACAAAATCAATGCCCATCACACATCTAAGAGTGTTAACTTGAAATGTATTTTGTGATGCCAAAAAAGGGAAATGAAAGAAGGGTTTTGAAGGTGCACCAACTGTCAGTGATGCTGTGCCTCATTCCTTTCATGCTGCAGTCAGTGCTCTACACTGATGTTCTTTTTAAGAAAGATTACATCTTGTTTTAGGTGTAAAAGTACAGCACACTTTGCCTTGTGCACATCAAATAGCTCATTCAGACAAAATGGTAATATAAGACTACTACCATTGTCATTAACTTTTTAAAGAACATCCTCTTTTCCCTGCTTGCCTCTTTTTCTGCCTTATTTGTGTTTGGTGTGAGTACTCTACCTATTCTAGTGTACTAGTGTTCTCGTTCTTCTCTGTCTATCTAACCCATCCCCATTTGTGCCTTTCTGTTGCCCTCTGTGTCTGATGTGACGTGTGTTCCAATGGTGTGCGTCTGCTGTTTGTGTGTGTGTGTGTGTGTGTTGTATCTGCACAGTTAACTATTGAAAAAGACAAGCTCAAAGAGGCTCAGAGACTCATCAGGGAATCTGAAGCCAAGGTGGGTGTCCTCTTTGCATGCATGGCCTTTGACATAATCTCACATTTAATTACCTGCAAATCCAAGTTATATATTAACATAATTGGATTGTGGTGCTTTAAATCTTTTGTCAGGGAAAACTCTCAAACTGATTATGGAGCTGATGTTTTGACATCTCTGCTGTCCTCTAATCTTCATTTGCAATAATCAAATTTAAAACTCAAATACTGTATATATTTGCTACAGATGTATACTGATTTAATACCTTACTGGAGGGAATGCTTTGTCTGTTGAAATGACTTATCCACAAAAACAGATAACATGCTTCAATTAACCTATATATTTACTAAATTCCATTAAGCTAAAAGATACATAAACAGCTGGAATCTATGGCAAACTATAGTGGTTTTTAACTACACCCATTTCCTGCATGTTTAATACAATTTGCAAAAGTAAACACCTTTGATTGAATCAGCAATGAGATTGGGGCATAGATGTAATCACACAGCATTCTGAGTTAATTACCTGCCATGCTGATATATATATATATATATATATATATATATATATATATATATATATATCAAAATTGGGCTTCTACTTTAGACGGGGGTCCAGATGAGCTCTGCAAAAGTAACATCCTTCACAAGCTGGCAAGAAACACATCATTAAATCATGCTGGATAATATACATATTAGATATCCACACATAAAGTTAATATAAGAGGGAGACATTTGTGAGATCTTAAAAGTCATAATTAATTATATACCTTGTTGTAAAATGTACAATTTCTGTTTTGCATTGCATAGATAGACGTGTGTGTGTTTTGTCTCACGTAATCATGGATACTTTCATATTGTATTCATACAATCTTCTACCTATACTATATACTTGTGTTTGCTAGTTCAGACCGTTCAGAACATACAATAATGGACATAAATGAACATGTTACATACAAAACATGAACGGGTTACTTAATTACAATGCAAAACATGAAATCTGATGTTGTCCCACATGGATATTTTTTTTTTACATGTTTGTTTTGGTGTCTGAGGAAGAAGAAGCCAGTGGCAATGGAAATCGGATCCCAAGGGTTCTGTGAAACACTGGGCTTATTATTATTGTGCAGATCAGAGAAAGAGAGCTAGCGAGAGGGAGAGATAGAGAGAGAGAGATAAAGACTCGGATGGCCCTTCATTATGGAAACAACTGCGCTCTAATTTTGTAGCTAATTTTCTTACATTCTCTCATATTAATCTATAAAGAGAAAACGGGCCACAGAGGGCTCGAGATTGACAGACATGTAATCATTGGATGTGGATTTTCACTGAAGAGCTCTAGGCGATCTATGTAAGAATCTCCTTGCAGAACACCTTTTTAATTTTGGCCCTAATAAACAATCCGCCAATGCCATTATGTAATGAAACACAACATAATGTCTTTAAATATGAAGCCAATTACATTTTACGCACACAATCAAGTAACTGGGGAAAAAGCACATAGTGGGGAATTGGTTTTGTAAATGAGAAGTGCAAGTGGAAAGGCTTTTTGGTAAGAGTCGACATTTAACCCAGTCTTTCTTGGATGTCTGTAATTGCTGTATTTGCATAACTTTTTTTCTCTTCATTTTTCTATTGGCATTATCACTGACCTGTGTATGTGGTATGTGAGATAGTGCAGACATGTCAAAGGACTGAAAGACTTTGTCTTATCAGTCTTGGGTCTAATTACATCCCTGTGTACTGTTTAATAGCCTGCCATTTTGAGGACTTGATGGGAAAGCAACATCTTTATCTTTTGTAAATTAAAATATAGAGCTGTCCCCGACTAATTATTTACATAGTCGAATCAGAATCATCAAGTCCTGCCTATAGTCAACTGATAGTCGAATCATGTATGTTTTTGTGCGGGGCGATTGCGAGCCGAAGCTAAACTGAGGCTTATTGTTGACGATTCTCTCTCTCTCTCTCTCTCTCTCTCTCTTTCTCTTTCTCTTTCTCTTTCTCTCGCCTGCCATTCACCGGTCTTGTGCAGAGTTTTTGCAGTGCTGCCGACAACTGCATGCATGTTGCGGTTCCTTGCAGGTCTATTTCAAGTAGCGGCTGTTTAAAAACGATAAAATATTCTTTGTGTGGTTCATCAATGGTGATAAATTATCCCGAAAGTCCCGCGAAGTGCAGACAACACGGCACAACACCAATTGGGGCTCCGTCTCTCCTGCCACTGCACACATACATGCTACTGTACACATGCGCACTGACGACCCAGGGTTTAGGGTTACAATTGTGGATTTATTCACTCACTTTAAAAACATTTATTTGAAGTTTTTTTTTATTTTTACATGGCTGTATATTAACTTATTGAGAGAAAACTTGTTTTATGTAAAATCAGACGTTGAGCATCCCCATATTGCCAACATGGCATGATCCTTGTTTCCCTGGAAGCTTCGACTGTGAGATTGAAAGCGGAATCAGGCTCTGCCCATCGAAGCATCGAATCTTCGACTATTTGGGGTCAGCCCTATTAAAATAGTGGTCAATCACAGGTTTTTCTCCAACATTTGTCTTTGTATTTACATACAAAAACCACAGGGCTTAATGAAGATAATAGGCCAACCTTCTGGCTAATTCACAACTTTTTATATAAAGCAGCGTTTTGTTAAAGTAGAATTACAGTATTCTTGTTCTAAAATCAGATGAAGTGGTCGTCTTTAACATCACTGGTGTAAATATGACTTGTGCTTTCAGTGGCCAAGTATAAACAAACTGCAGCAGATCTTGCTTTTTGTGGCTATGATTAATAATTATGAATTTATCTGCTGACATTGATGATTTCACTTGAGTTCTTGCAACCTTTTTACAACCTGTTACTATATTGCACATTTTGAGACAGCAACAATTATGTCAAGTACTATGACTGGAACATGTCCTCACACTGCATTTAAAATTGCTTTAGGGAGTTTCTTGTTTTTTGCAACTATATTTTACTTTTGCCTCTAAATTTCTATTGGTTTAAAAAACACGAGGATATACTTAACCCAAGTATGCAGGCAGTTTACCTACGTACAATATCTCCCAACTTGTAATTGAACAGTTTTCACTACTCAAGTATTTTTTTTGTCAAATGCTGCTATAAATATCAGTTACCAGAGTTTCAGTTGAATCTCCTTGTTTAGTTTATGCCTAATGTCCTAGTGTATAAAGCGTAAAACTATGACTTAACACAATCGTCAGTCTGCATTACTGATGAGGCTGGATTTCAGAAAAACAAAAATAAACTTTACAAACAAAAATTATTTTTATTTAACAAGCTAAACATAAATACATGCATGCTTGCTTACTTACCCTGTTAAAAGACTCATAGCAAAGTCAACTTGGCAAACATATCCACAAAAATTGACCTCATGTGGTCTGAACTTGCAAGCACAGAACCTAGTAATCCTTGACACTACAGTGATGTGGTTGACTGTTAATGACACACACGCACACACCCTATTCTTTGCCCACAGTCAAAGCTCATGGCAAGTCACTAAGATACTAAAGTCAGCAAAACGTTGTTTTTCACAGCACAAAAATGCCTTTTCACTGGCACAAAAACATAAAGAAATATGCCTTATGGCTTTTTCCTGTTGGGATCAGATTGAGGTTTGGTTTAAACCAAACACAGCCTCACTTGATGTGTAGGCTATCATTAACATTTCTACTCTGTATTTGCAGATTGCAGCGGGTCCAACTGCGCCCAGAGCACCACCTCCACCACCAGTACCAGGGGGTGTAGCAGCTCCACCTCCCCCTCCACCACCTCCTCCTCCACCTCCACCTGGTGGCTGTCCTCCCCCTCCTCCACCTCCTCTTCCCGGCCATGCCGGCATTCCACCACCTCCTCCTCCACCAGGGGGAGGACCTCCACCTCCCCCACCACCCCCTGGTTGTGGGCCCCCACCTCCTCCTCCTTTCTTTGGGGGCCCAGGTGGGCCTCCTCCACCACCTGCATTGCCTGTCATTAAGCTGCCTTATGGGATGGAGCCCAAGAAGACCTACAAGCCAGAAACTGTGATGAAGAGGGTCAACTGGATAAAGGTATGGTTACCTGAGCTTTGATTTACTGAAACATATATTCTCATGGGCACTGATAATATTGCTGATTTAAGACTGAAAGGGTAATATTATTCCACTGTTTTCAAGACATATGATGCAATCTTTACAATTGCACATGTGGACATTTAGCACTGTCTTTAGAGTATTGTTGAAGTGAGAGTACACAATAAGATGATGCACAGTTGGAGATCCAAATCAAAAGGAGCTCCATTCAAGTGCACTCTTAATCTAGTCAAACAACCGTTCAGCCTCAGGCCACACTATTCCACACTCAGCACCCATTTCAAAGGATTCAACAGTTAACAATTTTCATTGCTCAAATGTCCTTGGATTCCTAGCATAATTGAATGAAGACTGAGTTGCGTAACGTTCCATCACATTTGAATACAATTTCAATTGGACATTCTCGTGCATGTGGGCTTTATTTTACCATAGATAATTTATCCATCGCCTGAGGAGTTCTTAGCATTAATTTAATGGTTCTTTGCTGATGCTTGTGTGACCCTGCATTTTAGTCTTCAATTACTGACAACAACCAAAACATCAGACTATTTCCTTTGACATTATGTGTTTCATATTATATTTAATGGTTTCAGTGGAATCAAGCTACGTATTCAAAATAAATTTTTCATGTGCTTTTTCAATGTGTGGAGGCCCATTGTAGTTATCTCTTCGCGTATTTGTTGTTTTTGTAAAGTAAACAAATGGGGTATGTTTTGGTTTGATACATTATTTTTTTTAACATGACACATAAATGAGAGAAAGAAATGTGGATAACAGATGTTCCATTTGTAATTTCTGTTACCTTAAGGGCTCTTTAAAATGTCATGTATGCAAATGTTTCGCTCTGTGTGGGAATTTCCTGAGCAGTGGGTAAAGTTATTAATAGTGTCATACAGCAGCAAGGAATATCAAACCTGTTGTGGAAACGGTAAGAAAAAGAGCAATTTGGTTTCTTGTTTCTTAATACCAGCTGAGACTATTTGTGCCTTTATATCTAAAATATTGTGCAGTACCAGTGTTGTTTTGCATATATGATTTGTGTGCACGCAGTGACATGCAATTGCCCATTGTCTGGGAAGTGTACAGAAAGAGGTAAATGTGTGGGAGCATTAACCTTGCCTCCACAGGAATTGTAGTTTGGTGATGCAAATGAAATTCGTAACCACCTGAGGACAAACAATCTTTGTCTCTTAAGTCGATTAAGTGGGACAAGAGTTGTCTGCCTTTTCTCTGCACAGCAGATGGAAGTATGGTAGTGCCAGGAGCAACCATGATTTGGTTGTTTAAAGAAGGATGGTGAAAAAAACCTACATCCCCTCTATCTAGTACCCCATACATGTCCGACAAGGTTACTATGCAACACTGAATTTTCATACACATCTATGTGAGCATGACTTGTTGATTCATCTGTACACAGATGACTACTTGCATACATACAAACATACAATGTAGCATACATACATGTTTAGATCTTGTACCAAAAGTGACATATTCACACTCAATCGGGGCAGCTTTTAAAAGCGAAAAAGTAGAAATATTTTTGCATCATCAGTGACAGTACCAGGGATGTGGTGGCAGTGCATTCTCAGTCAGAAGTAGTAGTATAAGACACTCACATGGGAAGAGACCAGCTCAGGCAGACACTGGGAAATGTCAGCTTTGTTTAAGTGTTAAATGCATTTTAAATTAGGTTGAATAATTTTTTTCCTGCATTTGCTTCCATATACAGTATGTGTGTCAGTGATTCCCACAGAAAATTATTAGTGGAGATTAAGTATGGGGCTGTCTGAATGCCAAAATAAACACACACACACACACACACACACACACACACATACACACACACACACACAATGGTGTTCTATTTTATATGCATTCCCCATGAAGAAATTAAATTCATATAATCTTAAAATGCTAATTAAGGACTTTAGACATAGGGGAATGGCAGAAGATGCAAATGGGATGAGGGACATAACTTCTGTCGTACAGAGCACCATGATGCAGGCTCATGTTCACGCACAACATTGGGTCATTTGCTCAAGTTATAACAAATGCCTTTACTCAAACATAGAGATGACTTCTTTATTCTGGTCAGACCCAGCACGAAACACAGAGAGTCATACA
Source organism: Micropterus dolomieu (assembly GCF_021292245.1). Classification (NCBI taxonomy): domain Eukaryota; kingdom Metazoa; phylum Chordata; class Actinopteri; order Centrarchiformes; family Centrarchidae; genus Micropterus; species Micropterus dolomieu. Next base: position 22,703,560 of record NC_060168.1, on the reverse strand, counting down.
CCAGGCTGAATGTTTAGTAATACAATGTTATGGAAATTTAAATTAGAATTGCCCCAAACATCACCCAAGAAATTTTCACCAGCTAAGTATACAGTCTATTAGTGGTCCTTAGTGTATTTGTTAATTTGCCCAATAGTGTTTTTTAATTAATGGCAGGTGGACTATTATTATCTAGTTTGGTCTGCAGTTAGAGCAACTATTTCAAACCCAGGGACAACAGATGCAAATTAGCTCCTAGCTAACTCTGGTGCAATTATTTAAATTGTGCACTGTCCCTGTCAAAAATAAACAGTTAAATAAAAAATGGGAACACCAAGGTAAACTGTGAACAAGGTAAAGGACAAGGTAAAACTGATATTAATATTTATGTCTTGCACCCTTTTTCACCTTTGTGTTATTACACACCCATTGACTCATTACTAATGTGTTTTTCAGTTATATGTCAGTATTCTTAACAAGACCACTCTTGATAGTTGGTCATCTTGGACTTGGTTAGTAGTCCTATGTATTTTAGCAAAGCCTTTAGCCACATCATTCTCATTCGTTATTTTTGAAAACTGGGTTGCTCTCTTTAAAACTATTTAAAATCTCTGGCAGGAACATCTTTTTAGCTGTGGGCATCATGTATTAGAAATGTCTGACATATCTTGTGGTGTAACACAGGGCAGTAGTCCCAGCCTCCTTCCTTTCTTATACATGCTTCTGTTGGCCAGTGTTATTACATAGTATTATGGAACATAGCTATGATTATATACAGACACAAAATGATTATTTCACTCTGCAACGTGACACTAAACACATATAAACACCCATTCACATGCATAAAACTAATTAAGATTATTTTAAAAAGATAATAATGTTGGTGCAAACAAAAATTCAGCAGGTAGGATGTTTCAAGCTTTAGGTGTATAAACACTGAAAGTTCTATTGGCAAATTTTAACTGCAGAAATTTGGAGGAAATGCTGTTACCTGAGCAATTTGCCAGGATGATAAACTGGGAGCGTGTCGTATATATAATCCAGTGCCAGACCATTCAGTGCTTTGTAGACCAGGAGCACTACCATAGAGCTGTATTAACATTTTCTTGCTACAATATTTGAATAACGAGTTAATAAACCAGTAACTGTGCTAAATGGCATGATAAAAAAGATTTGGTCATCTTTGGTTTGCTATTGAGTCTTAGATGAAGAATAATAATGCTTGTTTTTCCCTGCCTTGCTTACCCAGTTGATATTTAATAACCCATTTAGCAGCATATTCTAATTTCTAAAACATCACCAAAAGCAGAGCTTTGGATTGTTTACATGCTCCAATCATCCCTGTCTTGCTTGTCACCAATTTGTTTTAAAATTTTACAATGTTTATTAGTTCAGTTGAATGTGGACATCACCTATAGAGATAGAGTTTTATACATGCTTTAGATGAGGGACCATTTATACATAGAAGAAGGTTGATTATAGAAATAAAATAACAACTGCAAGTAACGTAAATAAAAAATTAGTTGTGTAATTCAGATAAGCATAAGTGAATTACCAAAACACACAGTCTAATTTATTTAAAATTGCACATTTATAAGTATTTCAAATTTATGTTGTACTGTAGTGATGTTAATGATAGCCAGTTCAGGTATGATGGGCCTTTCGCAGTTTTGTAGATGATAAGAATAATATATTGCATTCTGATAATAGTAGAATAGTAGTAGTGGTAGTAGTAGTAATATTTGTGTTGGTGTTGTTGTAGGTATAGTAGTAGCGTTTTGATAGAGAAATATGAGTCATTGCATTATTGAATTTTTTGCTACATCGAAATTCCCTATGTCGCCACTTTCTCTGAATTAGGCTATCACAGACATGGCAGACTGCTTTCTAGGACTTGCATTGTATGAGAGCAAATAAGAGTACAGCGGCGCTTTCATCTACACTCAACACCAAGCAGCTCATGTTGAAAGTTTCATAAGCCTTCAAATAAAGCACCTATTGTTGCCATTATAGGACTCTGCAACACTGTTACACTTACCACCGTTTCTATATGGCTGTGGGAATAAATGCCCAGCATCAGCTGGAACTCTCTGTCTGTATTGCATAAGTGTTGAACTAAAACCTCTTCTGTACGTAATTACTGTGGTTTTGAGGAGGTTAACTGCAACAGTGCAATAGGCCAACTGCTAGTTCAGGCCCTCGATAAAAAGACACAACAGTGTCACACTAACAGCTCTCACCCCAGCACTTAATGTACAACATATGCAGTGTTGTGTCACACACATTATCAGCTAGTAATAACTGCAATATAATAAGTGGGTTTCTTGATGTCTGAATATCTCTGTACACTCCTACTCTGTCTGTTGTCTACGGAGCAGTGTGGAGGGGGAAAAAGGGGGGGTTGAGAAAGTATCCCCATGGCCTTCTATCACCTCAGTGTGTGTAGGGGCTTGGTTGCTACTTAGAGGCTTTGCTGTTTCATACTAGTCTGGGTAGGAGGAGTGTATAAACAAGGTTGCTGAGGTTTTGTGCTGCAAACTGAAATATATATCACATATTTCATTCATCTCAGGAGAGGTCAACTAGAGCTTTGATGTGTCGGGTTCAGTCAGGGTCTGTCCACACTTCATCTTTTAGCGTGGTCATATTCATGTGATTTGTCACACATGAATATTTGGACTGATTTTATTTTATTTTTTGCTACTCAGATGCTACAAGGGCATGTGTGTGTCCACACACAGAAAAACACACACAAACACCATCTCCAGTGAGAAGAACTTTTTGAGTGGCAGGTTGGTGAAATGGCGGTCTCTGATTGTGGTGATAATGGAATCCTTGTGTCATTGCAGATAGTGCCTCAGGAAATGGCAGAGAATTGCTTCTGGATCAAAGTCAAAGAAGAGAAGTTTGAGAATCCTGACCTATTTGCTCAGCTCTCCCTCTGCTTCTCCTCGCAGAGCAAAGGTAAGGAGGCGTCATCTCTCTTCATCCCTTCCTTAATTAATCTAGACACACATGCTTCATTTAGCCTCTCCGGCAAAAGATGCCGAAGCCACTTTCATCTTGTGACACTTTAAGAAACCATTTTTCTCACTGAAATGTTAATTATCGTAAAACCAAGCACTTTTTCCACTGCATTTGAACACCATCTATATATGCTCTCAAGTCAAATCTATGTGCCAATTAGGGATACCAGTGCTCTTGCTGCAGTGTTTGTATGTGTTTGTGTCTTTGAGAAAGCTAGAAATGCAATGTGGCTGCTCATTGTAGTTGTTCTTTGTACTCTTTGAGTAGTTTCAGATCAGTGTTCTTTTGTGCACGTGGATGTGCACAATCTTGAACTTGTACATAGATGTGTGAACCGAGAGCAGCTATGCTTGGTTTGTTTCTTGCCTTTTCCAGTCCAGTAGACCAGTCGTCCATCAGGGAAGTCGGGAAGGCTTTTGTGAAGGAAGCTCTGGGAGTTTTCTTGTCCCGGCCAGTTTGTTTCTCAGATACACAACCAGGCTGCCTAACTTGCTGATGAATAACACAAGCAGTATAGAGCAAGTTTGTTTGTATAGGAGAGGGTGTGTAAAGGCACTTGATGTATTCCTCCCATGACAATTTGAGTGTTTTTCCACTTCTTTGACAGTGTGTGTGTGTGTGTGTGTGTGTGTGTGTAGTGCACACCTCTTATTCTAGCAGCAGTGGGAGGGAAGAAGTCAGAGGCTTGTCAAGTGTAGAAGAGTCAAATCTGAGCTCTGTCAGGGTGTGTGGACATGACTGTACAGAGTCCTCCAACTTTTCCCATATACCCACAGTCTGTTTGGACACCAGTCAGCCCTCCAGCAGCTTCTTGCTTCGTCTTTCTCAGGAGCCTCGGGGTCTACAAACTAGACTCATCTCTTTTTTTGTCCTGTGAAATAAATAGCAATTTTGCCTCAGCTGCCGCAAGGTGATTTGCCAGTATAATACAGATGGAGGGTGAATGTGAGTAGGGGAAAGAACAGTTGTTGCAAGGCTTAATGAAGTGGCAGGGATAGACCTCTCGTCGTTCACCAGTGTGTATCTGCCAGGGACTACATTTTTTTTATCACATGCTCTGTGACATTTCTGAAGTAATTCACAGTCAGACCTTTTTGACACCTTTGCAATACCTATTTAATTATTCACATTCTCATTGTGTTCTTTTATTTGAAACATAAATTGTTATTTAGGGGATAGATTTAACATTTAGTGTTAATGAATTAGCAATATGTTTGCAGAGCACTGCTGCTATAAAATACATTTTCAGATATATTCTTAAAGTGAAATACAACTTAACATTTAGAGTTCCACAGACACATGGCCTTAATTCCTTTTGAATGCTTTATTAAATTCACTTTCTCACCCACTGGGGTTTCAAAAAAAGCTCTATAGATAGTCCATGTTCCCGCTGGCAGGGTAGGAATTCATGATCCAGCATTTCCCCTGGGAGTTACCTTTGCTGGATCCCTATCAATTACCCCTGCAGCGACTTTACTGAATCAGCTCTTTTCCCTCTATTGTTGAAACAGAACATGATTTGCTCATGAATGAAAAATGCTGTTTAATGTTTGATATCTACCTCCCCCCCTCGTCAGTGAAGTTGAAAGTCAATGAAAACGGCTTTGATGTAGATGGTATTGAAAAAAAGGTGTTACATGTGATCTTCCTAAAATGAGATAGTTGTTCATTTGTTTTTCTCTTTCCCCTGTTTCATGATTCATGCAGTATAGTCTTTCAAATTCATGCCATCTGAGGAAATGTACCAATAAGTGTGCTTGAACATTAAGCATTTTGTCGAAAAGATCCCCACCTTTTTTCTGCTTTGAATCTGACCTATTTGGGTTGTGAGTCTTACTTCATCTCAAGTCAAGTTAGGTAACTGGTATTGGTGTAGTTTAATGCAGTTTTGGAGGTTCAGGTGGATAGAAAGAGGTTTGCGAGATTAATTCCTGAAGTCTTGTCCTCTCATTGTAACCACAGACCATAAATCCTTTCTGTGCTGATTTGACAAACAAGTCACTGGTGAAAACTGACCTCATTTGTCTGGGATATTGCCACCATTTTTTTTAACACACATGCACACACACACTTGTTGGTTTTTCCTTTGTGGTACCTCCATCTTTGCCACATCTTAGATGTGGATATTTATAAGTAGAGCACACTTTGGGGGACTAGTGTATCGTGAAAGATGAGGCAAGCAGGTGTAAATGCCTTCCCTGCAGAGCTGCCCTCAGAAAATGGTATAAAAAGGCTTCTGTTAACTCCACATTCCTTGGGATTCTTGCTTGTTACTTGCATTGTTGAAGAACAACACTTAGGCAGTAAAAGGAAAAAAAAGAATCACTTTAACAGCCCCCAATTTTCAGATGCTTATTGCGCTCAGAGGCCTCTAAAACAACTGAGAATGCAGGACTGTCATCTCCCCTGCTGTTTTTATGAGTCTCACTGTTTAATGAGTTTCTCCAAGAAAAGGAAATGATAATCAAGAAGGATTTCAAGCTCAGCTTCAATCTTCTAAAAGTGGCTTTTTTCTTTGTCATTTATTATAAGATGGCTCTTTGCCCTGATTGAAAATTCAACACATATGTCAAATATTAGGTACTCTGAAGGCCATAGCCATTTCACTAATTAAGTCACACTTGCAACCCTATGTTTAAAAACAGTCTATCAATCTGTCAATCTAATATCTAATTGTTGAAACGTTGAAAAAAGTAAAAAAAAAAAAGAGTAAAAAAAAAAAGTAAATATATTAACTACATGTTACTTTAAATTGGCATTTTAGTGCACTCCAATGATGTCCTTGTGACCACATAACTCAAGAATTAGGATGTTGAGTAAAATACAAGGTAAAGAAAAAACTAAATGAATAAACAAAATGGAATGAATATTTTTTCAATTTATTAATCTTGCCACCTTAAATTAAGGTAGCAAATGTACACATTATATGGCATTTGTAACTGGCTTTATTTTGCTCAAAATCTGGAGCACAGTATTGCTTCTCACCTGACAGATTTATATACTATTGTAAGAAAATGCTGCTGTTGGTAACATATGGCCATTATAAACTAGTAATTTGATTTTTGGTTAACTTCAGAGTGAACCATTTTCCCATTAGGGTTGTTTTGCTGATATAGCAGAAAGCCACGGTGAATCATCCTTGCAGTTAAGCTAATGACTTATTGAAGTCCTATTGCAGTAAAAATGTAAATTAGCTTTTTTGTTCATGAGTTCAGAGCAACTCAGTGATACATCTCTTTTTGAGCTAGTAACATGATTCTGTAGCTTCTATACAGTGAGCATTAATTCACTATGTCATTTTGCATCCTATTCTAGTGTGGGGAAATTTAGCACCTTCTCCTGTGAGTTAAAGAAATGTGTTACACTTAAAGCTACACCTCAGTCAGTGATGTGAAGGCAGGTATTTCACCTTTGGCACTATATAAGCTAGTGCTTTGTGGTCGGAAAATTGTTCCCACCCATGCGCAGAGCTGAGCAGTCGCTTATCAGAGTCACACATCAGTATTTGCTTGCGCTCACCACCCCAGGTTTATCACATTTTTTGAACTTGTGTACGAGACATTAAATGGGCCCCATAGAACAACCTGGAGTTGTCATTTTATTTCCCATTAAAACAGTTTCCCCCCCTTTTGCTTTGTTTGTCTTGTCCTTGTCCCCTTTGTGTGCCTTCGCTTGGCTGTGTCGGCTTTCCCCTCTTCTTTACCCGCTTCACTATTGACTAGGCTCTCCATTTTTTTTGTTCTTTACCCTCATCTCCCCTTGGTTCGCTTTATCAATCAGTGGGTTGTGCCTTTGAACGGCTCTTTGGGATCAAATCAGATTCACTTCGGAATTGAATGTGTGTAGCCATGGCCTGCTGCATTTGAAAGGCAATTCATTCAGCTGGAACTTTGCAGTTCAATTTGAAACAAGATTGATGTTGGCAAACTTCACACCCCCTTTCTCCTAAAATGTTTCCTCCATTGCACACACCAATTGCTGACGGACAAAGGGCATATGCCACTTTGTAATGGTGATGTCTGGACTTCTCAGCAGAAACAACAGGGAGGCTACTCAACAACAACTGCAATCCCTGAGTATTCTGTATATTTCAGTATACAATAAATTTGTCAATAATCTGTGAATTTCAAACCACTGCTGATGATAACGTCATAGTTATGTGAACACATATATTTAGGGGTCACAATGATGTTGTAAACATGAGTATATCCCTGATTTTTTTCATCAAGGGGGTTGTTGGTATTGTGTAGCCTAGTATATTAATACACTGGTTTGAAAGTAAATGGCAGTCATAGCTCTGCAGAAGAGAGAGACCTAATGAAGATGTGTGTACATCCTGAAGGAGGATTCAGAGTCTTTAGTCCACCCCTCTGAGCAGTATCATTGGGACTTTCTTTCCCAGCATGCATCTGTGTTAATGATGCCAAGGCAGCTAATGAACATGCTTAGCCAAGTGCTTGTGGTGAATAAGGCCGGAGGGGATGTTGAGAACTGTCAACCAAACATTTGATGCACCTTGGGAAAGAATTAAAAAAATTGGTCTTGAGAAGTGAATATCAAGGGAGTGTATATATATATATATATATATATAATATATGTGTGTGTATATATATATATCATAATGATCTTTTAACATGTTTTTGTATCTTCTAACACTTATTTTACAACACTGTGTTGTGCCTGTAAAGGTCATCCCTGGAAAGTTAACTTGGTTAAATCCTTATTACAAGTGATGGCTGCAGTCATCCTCCCCCCTCATCACAAGGGATTTGATCAAATCCCTCAGGAGTTCTCCTCACTCTGACACCCGTTTTCCTTTACCTCTGTCCCTACAACTCTACCTCGCACATACACATTCTCCCCACTGAGGCAATGTGATGTGCACACCAGCAGATTCTCAATCCCTGCTACAAAGCCCCGGCAGCAGGGCGGTAATGACCCTGCCACAACGGCAGTAATGATGGAATCAGTGGGGGGTTTAGATGGCTCTCTGACTCTCCCTAATAAGTCCCCTAATAACTCTGTTAACATCAGGGCTGACCCGGCCACCAGATCAAACACCCTCACGCCTGGTCGGCCACCTCACATGACACTCAGCAACTCAGTCAGGCAAGAAAACTGTTGCCGACCAGCACACTGTGTGCTTGGGACCCTAAAATGCGTGTTCAGTACAAGTCTATGGACACAAGTTTTGGCTCACAGAACACAGTAGCACTGTAGCAACAATAAATGCCACTCAAAATATTTTAATCCTGTTAAGCTGTATTCATTCACTAACAATGTGTTGTTGATAGAAACCTTTGAAAAGCTTGTTGCTCTTGAAAAAAGTATCCCAAGACTACTATTGTAGCTCTGCCTTTTCAGATAGTCACAGTGTAATAAAGGGTTTTGTCTAATGAGTTTAAGCTCAGCTCAAGACATTGCAGCCCACTGTGGAATAGTCTGCTTTGGATTAATAGCGTGTGTACAACGATAAGCTTTTGATATGTGCTATGTCAAAGTGTTGGGAAGTCGGGCTTGATGGTTTGCCATGTTTCCCTCGAGAACAAGACTTTTTATTACTGATTCTGTTAATTGAGAGGAGGGAGCATCAGCCAAGGCAGCTGCCTCTGCATCTTTATCCTGGGCTTTTCTTCTCCTGACATTGCTCCCATTCTCTTCACATATCTTGTCTTTCTCTGCTTGCTTCTGAAATCATCTCTTTGGACATGACGATGTCCATCTGGCATCACCGCCAGCCAAGTAAAAAAAGCACCCACGCTCTATCTCTCTCTCAGGCTCATTGTTTAACAGCTGCAGTCTCCCAAAAACAAGATCACAATTGGCATTTCACCACATACTCATTTTGTAAACTGTCATCAGTGTTTGTGAGTGGAGAGATGTAACCCTTTGGTGAATTGTTTTGATGACCTAATACCTTTCCTCACACCAGTAAATGATACATTATGGATTAAATGTCCATTATCACTTGAAGCAAACCAAAGAGGATATCATCCCATTTTGGAAAAGAAAGGCCTCACATTGTACTATTTTCTTCATTTTAGGAGGGAGGCTATTAATTGCTGGCACCGACAGGAGACATTTGTCTCAATAAAACACAAAACACCTTGATGTTCATTTCTCTCTGTTTGGGGCATCCAGCCCACTGTGAATATCTCTGGGTCAGCCCTTTTCCTTGCTCATCCCTGCACGTTTTCAATATATCACATATGAGTGGAAATTAGGCCCTTAAATATTAATGACAAGTAATTGGTTTATTGTAGGAGACTATATTATGTGCGTGTGCATCTGTGTCTGTGAGAGGGAGAGCAAGCGAGGGAAAGAGATTTCCTCTCATTCCTGCCTCATATTGCCTTGCTGTGATGTCCCACTGATTTTAATCTTCTCTTCTCAGATGAGAGCCATTCTGGCTATCACAGTGCACTTTAACTTTAGCCCTCTGAATATTAGCTTTTTTTGATACCTGCCGCTTACTGCCTCCCAAGTCTACACCCTGCTAACTTTTATGTGCCATCAGGTACTCTGTAATGTACCTGTAAATCTGTCTCTTCAAAAATAAATATCCCCTGTGCATCTACATATTTTATTTAATTTTTTTCCTAGCTCACTCTCTTGGAAAACCTCAGCTAACTCATATCTGGGTTATGTCAGTTTTTCTTTATCTTTTTAATCCACGTCTCTACTGGTCCTCAAAGTATATCGTTTTGTCTCAGTTTTTCTTGTAACTTATTAACAGCATATTGAAGTAATCCAATTTTTTTTTTTAAAACTCTTTTTACTTGAGTTTGTTACTATTGCAGAAGCATTTTCTGCATATTCATGGTAAAGTAAGTTAGTTCTGTTTAGAACAGTTCTGTCAACAATACTTAGACAACCCATATACCTAGGTTCAAATGTGCAAACATACTGAATACCAATAAGTCTGGAACAAGGACACTAAGAAAAGTTATGTGACTGCTCAAGCAAAAGGACACTGAGTACTGAACTTCATCCTGGATTTATCAGTTAAAAACGTAATTCCCTTTGATAGTTAAACTTCCATTTATTTTTGGGTCTTGCATGTTGTGTTTATTCTTTCACATCAAGATTTGGACTACCTTAATCATGTGCCCTCAGCATTTGCATTACATGACATTTACGGGTATGATAGTATTTGTTATATCATGCATAACAACACCCATCATACCCCACCACCCAATAATACACTGTAATATCAGTCTCATATATTCAAAAGTGATATTTAGTTTGAAAACAAAAGGATCCATGTGTTCAGGTGGGACACTTTTGCTAAGTGTGTGCATTTGTGTGTGTGTGTCCTCCGGTGGTAAGGATTCAGTGTCTGCGTGCCTGCCTAATTGAGTGATAGGATGCTTATTAACAACGGGACTTGCGTTTAAAAAGAGGACAATGTCAGCACTGTCACTGGAGCTTTTCACATGGAAAAGCCCCAGTGGAGCTTCATTAACTCACCCCCATGATCCCAGACAGCAGAAGATGGAGTGCATATCTAATCCAGCTCAGAAGTATGAGTACAAGAGCGGCGGGGGGGTTTATTGGTAATACTTGATGTGATGGTTCAGTCTTAACTCTGAGACATTTTTGAGTGATACATTTCAGGATTAATGTTGCGTTTCCTAGTACATGTGTTAACTACTACTTTTCCCGTTTTTTACCTAAATATGTGTCCCCGGTGTATCTAAAGACCCCCAAACTCTATTTTTCCTGATCAGTCTTTCAGTAAATGTGTGCACAAGCATGCTGTTTGAATTTGCCTCCCTTCTTGACATCATGGAGTATCTATGTAGTTAGGACCTCCTCCAGCCCTTCAGCGCAGTAGATGGCCCCACCCACTGAACACCAAGTGGTCATTCCATCGAGCTACAGGTGGTGATTGTCCAGTATGTTCGTACAGTTACTTGCACAGTAATTGTTGAGGCCTAGTCTCGTATAGCAGGCCTTATCTCCACATCGAATCAGCATTGCGCCAGCTACGCCCTGCTCCTCTGGTGGGCTTCAGGAACTTGGCCATTAGAGAAACGTGGGCTTTCAGGGAGAGGGGCCTTAAAGAGATAGGAGCTAAAACAAAGTGTTTAGACAGAAGGTGAATAGAGGTGCTGAATCAGCAGGCAATATGAGAAAAATAATGTGTTTTTTTAACATTACTGTATAGCATGTAAACACTTTCTTGTAGAAACCCAAAATACAGGTATGGGCCTGAAAATGTGCATAATATGGGACCTTTAAGTCCCTTTAGTTAATATTTATAGAAAATGTTTGGAATGTACAGATTTGTCAATAATTATCACAAGAAAATGAAATTGTTTATTGTTTATCATATACTAGCATCATTTGCACAAATCCATTCAGAATGATTGAGTGACACTCAACATTCTATAAGCAACTTAAACGGCTTTGTTTTTACTCTTTTGCTAGGTATTAATTTCAGGGACGGATAGCTTTTGTTCTACTTTAGCAATGGTTGGTATTTATTTTCTTTGATAGGCCTGTAGACACTGTTTGTTTTTCAAGCTGTTACAACTCAACCACCCGCTGTATTTCATAATCTCCTCTTAAATGAGATCGAACACAAACTCTGTTGGCCATGCAGTTAACAGAATTCATCAGTTGTAATTGCAAATGTTTTACTAGTATCTCAATTTTGCACTTGTTGTCTAACTCCGACCTCTGCAGATGTGCTTTGGATCCGGCTCCATGTTGACTCATGATTTCCATACAGATCAAAAAGTGCCATTTCTCCACTGGCTAACACAATGCCTGACAATGCACAGTAGCCCACTGAGTTTGTTACATGGCATTAAGTTTAATTTGTCTTTGAGCCTCTTTGGTGGAATTGGTGTGTGACTACAAGTGGGCCAGGGGGTGACACTCCACAGCCAATCAGGCTGGAAAGGGACAGAGAGGAGAGAGAGGAGCACTGGGGGGATGAGAGAAACCATGATGTCACATGCAGGATGGGTAAACAATCAGAGTCCTGCGTGTTCAAGATGGTGCCTCCTTGAATATAAACAATCATGACTTCTCACGCCACAGCGAGGTAAATTACTGCACAGACAGAAAATGTTGAGATGGGAGATAGGGAGAGTAAGGTAGACATACCAGCCTGATTGCAGACTGTGATCCACAGTCACCTGAAAATAAATACAAAAAACTTTTTTTTGTGTGTGTTTTGCCAATGGGCAGATTAAAGTGCATAACAATGCCATGCTCCGCAACGCCTGGAGAACATTGGACATTGCCACTAGGTGATAGCTGTTAAAACTAAACAAAATTGTCATCATAAACAAAGCATTATTTATTTACATTTCTTAATCAGAGCATTAACAATAATCACTCAAAATCAGCAGGGGGAGGCTCGTTGAAACTGCTGTTTATGGTTCTCTCTCCCTCCCTTCAGGCTGTGGATTGCTGCTAGGATGGAGGGGATTTAGGGCCGAAAGTTCTATTTACAACTATGAAAAGCCTATTGGACAATGCAAAAAAAATGCAAATAATGTCGGTACTTGTCTGTTCTGAGTTGAATTTTTTTTGGCAACTCAGCGAGTTCCAGCAAACACACGGGGCACTTTGCCCATCAAGGCACCCAGGGTGCATTAGCAGCACTGCCTGTAAAAAACAACTGGAAAAAGACGCCTCTCTCTGCAAAAACCACACTCTGTCTGATCAGACTAAGTGACGTTTTCTGTTTCTCTGTCTATCGAGCTCTTCTGCTATGTTTCAGTACTGTGGACAGCGCTGCACCTACATGCAAACCCCCTAATTTAGCCAGACTCATTGAATCATTTCTCAGCACAAACACCCACTTTCTTAGCTGTGTGGCTTACAGTAATCATATGCCAAAATATTTAGATACCAAAAAGCATTAAACCGCTTGCCAGCATACGGTACATCTACCGGTATATGTTGGCCTTGCAGATTTTGATAGTGACAAAGGAGGTGTCAGATCTAATCATATAGGTGCAGGTCCCTATCTGGGAAGTCTCGAATCCTGTTGCAGATCACATTACACTCAGCAAATCTACTTTATATTTTTGACCCCACTTCAGCTGACATATAGAAACTTTGCACCTAACTAATCTGATTACTGGTGAAATGTACTAATTGCGATGATGATATGACTTGCTATAAATAAACAAATATTGAAGTGTGCATATAAGCTGCCTGGTTGGGTTTAAATTCATAACAGGATTAGAATTGAATATTTTAAGTACAACTTAATATATTTTTTAGAGCAACAACAGTGAAGTTTACAACAGAAAAATCACTACATAAACCCAGTATCTCGATAAAAACAAATCTAAAATGTCGACAAAATAAATCATATTCCTGATATCAAAATACTGAGTCACGTTTAGAAAGAATGAACATCAGTCCGTATTACATGTTCATGCTTGTTGAACAGGTGTATTGATTAAGTATTGGCTTTTTACTCGCAAAGGTTTTATTGCATTTACTGATAGTAACGACTGACTGTCGTCAGCTTGAGTAATCTTGGAGTTAACTTCACCTTCACTTCAATATGTCCACCGTAGCCTCTCTGCTCTGCTGGCCTCTGTGTGCGTGTGTGTGGATGTGTGGGTGTGTGTGTTTGTAGGAGCCGACACATAGAGCAGGGAAGAGGCTGCAGCATGATAATAAATACAACAGGCTTAAGCCCAGGGGCCTGTTGAATACTGCATTTTTGTGTCCATCCCTAAATAACAAGTTTTCTTATTCATCACGTTTCTTTTACGATGTGTTTATCGCATATGTTCATATCGCGATGACAATGAAAAAAGCACTGAATCATTTGAATGCAAAACACAATGATAATAAATGAAGGACTCAGTCCAAGAATGTACAAAAAAAAATAATTTTGTGTTAAGATATGTCACTTCTAGATATCCAGTACTGTAAAAAGCCATTTAAAGCTTTTCTCTGGCCCTCAAAAAGACTGAGCACCACATTGCCTAAGTTAGCCTATGCTTTTTACCTTTTATGTATTTACCCTTTCTTGTTTTTGCTTTCCCATCCCCCCACCATATCCCTTTCTGTACTCTTCACCACCTTTCCATCCTGGTCTTCTCCCTTGAACTTATAGAATCTTCCCCTCTTTTTCCTCTTATCATTGTTTTGGCTACACTTTCGACGGCATACATATTGTATCTGTCTGTATTTCATTGTTTCTTTCTGTTTTCCATCTCAGTATTAGTTTTTTTTTATCTGCTCTTTTATTGAAACGTAAAACTCATGTTTTTTTAATTTAAGTTCCACTGTCCTGAATTAGGTCTTTCTTAAACGAGGAAGTGAAAAATAACTTCTGATAATGCAGCTGCTCATCTAAGAAGCATGTATGGTTATTTTTCAACACCTTTATTTTTATTTTTCCATATATAATATTTCCTTTTGTCTGTCTTCTAAAACCTTCTCTGAAGAAGATAAATGTGAAAAAGTGAATTAATCATTTAAAATTTGACATGTTAAATCGAGAGACAAGACATACACGGGCTGTTTTGGGCAGGTGAAATTATGGATAAACCATATGGCTCTGTGTTTTTATTGATTGTTGTATTGCACAAGTCTTGACGGAGAAGACTTTCTCTGAATTGCAGCATTTGCAGATTGTTTCCATCTTGGTTCTCGCAGTTGACTACGTTTTATTAAACACAATGCACTGTTGAAACACTGAAGAAAAAATCTAAAGCTGTACTGTGATACATGAGCAGAGGACTGAACAAGTCTACTGTAGGTGTGAACCATTATCTTAATGTTGTTTTTGTCTTGTTGTTTGTCTTGTTTGTCCAATCTTTTACCGTATAAACAAACAGAGAACATTTCCAAACTGGGAGGGTGCCTGTGAAGCTACACTCAGACTTACGCATGTTAAGCTTCAGGACTTTCAGTGGTGTTGCACTGCTATTGCACTTTGCCGCCACCCACACAAGCAAGTAAATGGAAACTACATCAGTAACACTTCATGATAGAGGCAGAGTCAGAAATTTTGTATTTGCTTTTGCTGTATACATAAATGGTCTAAAACCAACCGTAAAACTACACCAAATAAAGTACACTTCCCTCCCTGAAACATTGACTCCGTTGACATAAAAGAGTGGGCAGGCAGACCATTGTACAATGTATTCCGGTTGGTTTTTCATCATCTCCACATTCTGTCCAGACCTTTGACCCCAGTTGCTCATCGCTAGATGAGGGCTGATGGATGTCAAGTCCATGTATAAATGTTTCGCTGCATGGAAAGTACAGGTCCAGCCATGCTTGGAGACTGTTAAGTAGGGGAGCCGATGGTTTTAAAGACTAGACAGATTACTTTGACTGTGCGGATTTGCATTAAGGTATTTCTGCTCTCCTGGCCTTTTCTTTTTCAACTTTTCAACTCTCTTCCAAGCCGTCTGACTGAGGTAAAGCAGCTTATTAACCTTTCTGAGGCCACAGGCATCCCCATGATGGAAAGACAACACAGACGTACTGTGTAAGACAAATTAACCTTCGAGGATTGATACGCCTTGATTTTAATTTTAATCACACTAAGCGGTGAAACGCATTGGATATTTAATGTCTGATGCGAATGTGAAGAGCATTTTTATTAAAGTTCAGCCATACTGAAATGGAGACTTCAGCTGGAAGAATAGCAATGTGAAATTGCCTAACTTGTGGATATGATGTCAGTCCATACTTCTGAATGGATTACATCTTGGAACCATGAATTGAATTCTTATTATTTTCTTATTCATATTTAAGAAATCAAGTTAAGCGGACTATTATAGATGTTTGTTTGTCTTGCTGTGTCTTCTCTCTGTTATCGGTAATTGTTTTTACAATGCATATTTCTCAACAGCATCACTGAGATAAACCTCTCCTGAATTCCCTGAAAGTGATGACCCCTCTTACTAGCCACTCCACAGATGTGTTTAAAAAAATACACAGTGCTATACATTGTGTTAGGTTAAAGCAGACAAAACAAAACTGACCGAACAGTTCTACGTGCGTTCACCCTCCAGTCCAGGTATTTCATTTTGGTGTTATTCCCTTCTCTCACCATTTACCTGTCCTGATTGAAGTGAGGCAGTTCCTTCCAATGAAATTACATCTTTTACAAATCTGCTACAGTTATCTATAATTGATTGTGTGAAACCCCCCTGTGATGCAATTAGAGGTCCCGCAGTGAGGTGAAAGTGAGGGAAAGATGGGTGCATAGGGGTCACCTGTAGCTCATTACTCTGCGCCTGACATTGGTGGTTCACCCTCCAGGGGGATGCTTTCAGTGCAATAAAATAACCGGCCTCGCAATACTCTCCCTTTGTACTCCCCAAAGTAGTTTGAAAAGAGTGAAGCAAACAAATAGTAGTATTGTTGTTTAGCTTTTGTTAATGTTTCCTTAGCTATCCCAACTTTTAATAGACACAGTAAGCATGAGACTGTAGTGAGCACTGGTAATATACAAGAGGGCCAGTACAGATACTCTTGGGTTAATTGTTTGTGTGTCACGGTTGCAGCTTGCGTTACTCTACAGGCATTAGCCAAAGCTAGCACAGTGGTGGAAGCGACGGCCTTTGCCAGAATGTGATGAGCTAGCGGTGTAGTGGATGACTAAGCAGGGCACACTGGCCACTCAGGCCCATGAGTTTGTTCATTAAAGGTGTGGGAGGCGGTCTGACCTTAGGCAAGTCTCAAATGACCCCGATCTCTGTAAATGCTTCATTAGCTTTGCTTATCCCGTACTGAACTGCCTCACTTAATCTACGCTTCTACTCGCTCCACCTAAGTTGTGTACATAGTGTGTTTGTGTGTGTGCTGGTGCGTACACGTATTTGTATGTGTGTTAATGAGGGCTCCTGGTGGTGTGTAATTAACACAACAGCAAATGTCCCCAAAGGGTAAGATTAACGTTGAACACATTAGACACAATGGAGCCCGGGAGAGACTTTTTTTTGGCAATTAAATGTTTTGTGTGTGTGTGTGTGTGTGTGTGTGTGCGCGCGTGCGAGGGCACGTGTGTAAGTCAGACCATAACTCATGTTGGCATAACTGTATTGCTGCCACTTCTGTCTCTCAGACACACACAGACATGAACACACACTCACACAAAGCCAGCAGTCCCTCTGGATTTGTGGGCTCCTCACATGCAGGCTGGCAGGGTTCTGTCTGCCTTCCTTTCCCGACCGCCTCCTCCACACAACCTGGTCCAACAAAGATAAACACATGCTGGGTAGATTATTAGAGAAGTACCAAGGGCCCCGCAGCAGAGCAGCCAGTGCACCATTGTGCTCCGAACGCGGTGGTACCTTGTAGAATCCGATGCAGTCACCTCCAGGGTGTTCTGATACATACTTAGACACGGGTGGGCGCTGATACCAGCATGAGAGCTACAACAGACTCCAATGACATTTCATTGTGAAAAGAAACTCTGGGCACATTGTTTTCACTAATGGCATTGGGGGTAGGGATGGAAAATTGACAGTTGTTTGCAGATACTCTATATAGATAAGGTATAAAGTATGCTGTCAAAACACACATGGACATTTTTGTACCGACTAGTTTTATATTTCAGATAGAGCGGATAAAGTCATATTACGATTATTGTAGATTATTAGATTATTATATTGTGATTTGCAATTTGATTATAATGGAACAAATGGTTCTACGAGTCTACTTGCTTAATTATCAAGGGGTGCGTGAAATACTGACATTTTGAAATGTGTATTTCTCAACTTGAACAAAGTTAAATAATAAACAATACATTCATTAGAATTTTATATAATAGTATACTTTTTACCACTTGTTGAGTATTAAAACCAGTAATAGCTGTTTCATTTTTGTGGGTTGTTTTTTTTAAAATTTAATCTATAGTCTCTAATTTATTAATGCTACGTACTAACTTGTCAATAATCATATTGTTCAACATTTAATGATTTGTTGTGGCACATCAAAGTTTTTTTATTCTCCCGCCCCATCCAGGCTGTGATTGGTCAGTTGACGAAAAGTGACTGTCAAGCACATCGGCTCTGTGAAAAGTTAAACATGTTGAACAACAAAAGGCAGTGATACAGCTAATGTTAAATGGCCAGCGAGCCAAACCCAAACCTTCCTTATCTTGTCCCTGTTTTCTTCTGTCTTACTGCTTCAGCTGCTGACAATGTCTCTCTGTCTCTGTCACAGAGCGACCGGAGCACCGGAATTTCTCTTTGTGCTCCGGTGGCGAGTCCGACTATAATTTGAACGATTAGTGGAGCAGTGAGGCTAGGTGGGGAGGGGGGGGGGGGGGGGTTACGGTAGGTTGTTGTCTTAAAGGTTACTCACACACTGCTCATAAAACATTTTTCTCATTGCAGTAGGCTTATGTGTTTTTAGAGGCACATGCGAGAGCCCGGTGTGGACGGAGGTAATGCAGCGCACACAGAGAAGAAGGGTCACATACACTTTTACTGTTTTATTAAATCGCACACTTTTTGCGGTTATGTAATCGCACATGATGACATTGCGATTAGATTAATTGTGCAGCCCTAATTTCAGTCATCAGCTGCACAATGTACTAAGCGACAGGTAGTTGTGAGTGTGTGAATGGCCTTCACTCACTAAGCATCGACAAAGGCACTCTCCCTTTGCCTCTACAAATTTTAAATGCCCTAGTGACCCTGTCGAGCCAAAGAGCTTCTACAGCAAGTCTCAGCCAAAGTGCCAGAAAGACACAAATACGCTTTTATGCATCTACCTGTAAGTCTGTTGCCAAAGCAACAATTTACAACTAGATGGATATCTTGTATGTTTGATCCTACCATTGTTGCTTACATATGTTTATGTAAGGTCGGTGATGCAATGGTAGGAGATAACCTTGCTGAGTTTTCACTGTGCTGTGTGACGGTGTGTTACTGTTGTTCTTGAGTGACACATTTGATGTGTCACATCACAAAAGATGGAGGATTTAGGTTAGGATATAGGATATATAACTGCTTGTCTTGTAAGTATTTGTTTTCCTCTTTCCTTTTCATATAAGATGTAATAGACAGAACTGTCTTTCTTTTGCTGAGAATCTCTCACTAAATTTGTGTTATTACTACCTAGGTTGTGTGTATTTTTTCTTTTTTGATGTAATTATTGTAAATATCATATGCTTTATTTATGCATATACTGTGGCAACATGTGTTTTGATCCAAACAGAATTCTAATAAAGCTTTATTGAACTGAGTGGAGAGAAAATATGTGAAAGCAAGGGGAGTGTGTGTAAAAGAGTCAGCACAAAAAAAGGGGGAAAAAATGATAAGGTGTGAGAAGACAGACATAGATGGTGCATAGACGAAAGAGATGTTTTAAGAAGTAGTATTATTTGAGATGTGTGAAGTGATAGAGGGAGAAGGATGTGATAAGTACACCGGTGGATGCTGTTATTGCTACTAAGGAAAACGATAACATTTCTCTGTAGAGGACTTGTGCATACAGCTCCACACTTCCTTCAACTTTATTGGATCAGGAGTAAGCTATGAGATTTCTAAAATATCTTCCTTCACCGGCAACAAGACATTACTCTCTTATTACTTTGGTATTTTGTTGATTTCTTTGAGATGTGTCTGGGAAATGGATTTTTAAATACCAAAGGTTAATTGACACCGGTGACACATACGGGTTCAGAAGTACAGTATGTGTATGGCACGTATGGGACATCTGGGATTAGTCCACCGGCTGTCCCAAGAGCTACAGAAAAACATGGTGAAGCAACATTCTGTTATCATGCCACACATACCTGGAATAACCTTCCAATATATATAAGACAAGCCCAGACTTTGGTCACTTTTAAGTCAAAGCTAAAAACTTCACTATTTAATACTGACTACTGCACCAAGTAAATGCTGAAAACCTGTTTTTATTGTTTTAAAATTGTTCTTCATTTCATTTAAATGTGCATTTAATATGTGTGTGTGTGTGTTGTGGTGGTGGTGGGGGAGGGTGTGGGTGTTGTTGTTTTCTTTTAGATTACTCTCTTGTATTGCTTGCCTGCAATTTTGCACTTGCAATCTGTAAGTATTTTACCCTTGTCATCTGTACATACTTTTTGTTTGTTGTTTTTTTTGTACCCTGTAAAGCACATTGAACTGCCCTGGTATATGAATTGTGCTATACAAACGTAGTTGCCTTGCCTTGCCTATGGACACACGTGCACTGTTGACGATATAGCTTTGCTGTGATACATGTAGGTCCAGAAATACACACTTGGAGGTACACACTGGCCTTGACAGCTGCCTGCACTAGTATTATTGTTCTGTCTGTTGTAATTAAGAAAAACACGGTGTCAAACCAACAATCAACATTGGTTCAGTGGTGTCTGAATTTTTCTCTGCTGAATGTGGCTTGATGTCAGTGTCCTCCAGCACAGAGAAAAGAAGCCCCAATTAATGTGATGCATTCTCACCAGAAAATATGAATAGCTCTTTGCTAGCAGTACCACAATTCAAGGTCTCTAAGCGGTTAATCACTGATCAGAGCTGGCAGGTCAAGGGTATATTGCTACCTTCCAACAATTATCACAGAACAAGCTGCCAAACCTGAGCAGAAAATATATTCCTGCTCTCTAGTGCTAGACCAAGTCAGCACAAGCAAGCTGTCACCTGCAACATGTGAACATGTCATTTGACTACTCATTGGAAAAAGAGGACCATAAACATGCAAGAAGAGGTGTTGATGTTTGTTTATCCCAGCAGGAAAAGTGTTAAGGTGTTAGCACTCATCATCAGAATGATTAAAAAAAGGCAAATGCCTATTACAAGTATCGGAGACCATGTCGTTTTTTCTCACATTTTCTGAAAAACAGCCAAGAACATAAACTATTTATGCCGATAATTTATGACTAAATTAAACTAGAAAAAACCCCAGTATTTGCCTTTGTGAAGCTAGCACATGTTTGGGATTTTTTATTAGATGAATTGCTCATGCTTTTTTTAAATGGAATTGATTGATTTTCTGTCAACCACAAAATTCATAGAATGGCAAATCTTTCGAACAATAATTTATATAGACACATTGAGTTTATGATATAATTATACTGATATAATATTTATTCATCTGAAATGACTTGCAGAAAGAAGAGTTTTACTCACTGGACATGTGCATCATCATTGTCAGGATATGACTTACTGTAGATATACAGCCATACATTTATCATTTTTCAGTGGGACTCACAGATACTTAAACTTCCTTTGGCGAGCATTTTTAACAGCCAGTAAATATCAAGCAAGTAATTAAACTCAAAAATGTTCACCTCTTCAGCAACAAAACCTCTTTATATATCCAGTAAGTTACTTTAGCCTGCATTGTTATTGATTAGTTCTGAGAAAGCAAGAAGAGCAAGTTTCCCACTAAAATGTTTGTTTTTTTTCCAAATTTTTCTATTATGGATTAGATGAACTGAATAAAACTGTTCAACATTGATTTAGTGTACAAGAACACACAGACCCTAACAAAGCTTGAGGTTGTATTATAATCTTTGGCTCTGGCGATGATATATATCATTGTATTTCTCTTCCCTGTCATTTTTAATTGAAGAATGCAAGTCATTTGCATGCCATAGTGCTTGTTTTGCTTGTAAGAATAATTTATTCAGATATGTTACCTGTCATCATTCCACATGAGGTGCTGCTACCAGCGATTTCTTCTGCCAGTAGGGGGCACTGTGATACAGGCAAATAACTCAAGCCTCTGAGGTTTGAATATGTGGGTAGTGGAGGGAAGTACACATCCTCTCACAGCCTCATTGGGTTTTTGGAAATCATAGACACACCTAACGCAACATATCCACCATCAAAATTTCATCAGATCACAGAGTGAGGGTTTTCTATATGTTGTGACAGTGTCGATCTGGATGTTTGAACTGCGCCGACCCAGAATCGATGTGAACTCATTTTCTGAAGGAACGAATGAAAGTATTAACTTTCACATGTTTCATTTCCCCCAGGAGTTAGTGTATTTCAATGCCATGGTCAATCTGGTTTCTATCGAGTGATAGTTTGTGTCAAGACCAGTTGAACCTTTTCTCTTAGCCGCTTGCGTCCTCAAGACCATGAGTTTAGGGTTGGATGTCATTGAGAAGATTAAATGTGTTTGGCGAAGGAATGTTCACTGCTTTGCTTTATGTGTGGAGACAGCTTAGAAAAACAGTTAGCTGAAGGAAAGGCCAAACTGTTCCTCAAAAATGTAGTGTTTGCATCTTGAAATGTTGAAAGGTTATGTGATAAATAGAGCTATGTTAGGAAACTATGTTATCAACATTTTAAGACTTCATAAGATTTATTACTTTTTTCCACACTATTTTTAACAGGTGATTTTTTTGCTCTGCACTGAACTGTGTGCGAACTGTATTGGTAACCAGCATTCAGCCTATGGTATGTGCAACAGCAACATCATAGAAAGTAGTCTTTCAATATTTCATTACAAGCCAGGTGAACATATATTCATAGGACCAGGTGCATTAGCAGTTGTTAATATCAATGTGTTATCTTCTATCATCTTCTTTTTTAAGACTATTGGAATCTGAGATTACAGAGCTCTTGTTCTGTATTTTTTGTAAGTGATCCTATGCCATTTTGATAACAATCAAACCCTGTATTTTGGCACTGATTATTCTTTTATGTGTATGCAACATCCATGATGATTTTCTATTTCCTTCACTCTCCTCTCACATGCTCACCTCACCTGATGGCTAGTGGTCATTTAGCCTGTCCTTAGGCAGGGTCCTTGCAGCCAGGCAGGCACGTAACAAGTTCACACACATCTACACATGTAATTACCCTCATTTGACAAGCATGCATACAATCTTATAATTGCATGCATCATTTTAGAGTGTTGTTATTTATTAGTTTCAGTTGCTGTTTTAGCACAATCAACACAGTTAATATCTCAGGACTCTGAGACATTATTCACACATGTCAACAAGCTGAATTGTTTTCACTCAGCTTTCACTCAGTAGTAATAATAATAATAATAATAATAATAATAATAATAATAGTTGATTCATCTGATTGAATATCATGTTGCTTACTTTAAATAACTTGTATTGTACATGGAAAGCCAACGGAATTCCTGAATTAACAACTGTTGTCATCATCAGTGATGAAGCATATAACAACATTATTATTTGTATTTTATTGTGAAATTTGCATTCAACAATTCAGTTAACATTGCACTGTAAATAGCCTACTTAGAATCTCAGAGACATGCTTAATATAGGCCAGTGCTTTGTGCTTGGAGAAACAGGATGACCATGATCAATATTTTGCCGTGCCAAGCCTTCCATTTAATAGACCAAGAGTTCTCATGCCTGCATAACTTATGGTGTGCTATATATCAATCTCAAATTAACAATTGCTGGTGTGCCACAGCTGTATTTCATACACTTCAAGGTCAGTTTCCCATTTTTTGATTTCAGAATAAAGGCGTGTGTCTGGTTGATTAGACTCCTTGGTTGAATGTGTGAAGCGTCTGAACGGTAGCTTGGATGTAATGATGGAGAGAGGACCACCATAGCCTTATACTTCCCCTCATAGTTTATTTTCAGTGGTTCCCGTGCTCAGTCTTTCCTCTACCAGTCATCATTGCCTATGCAGAGAATTACACACTACACAAAATTGTATTTCATCCTCTTCTATCATTGCTTTCTTTCTCCTCTTTGTCTCTTTCTTGAAAATTCTGAAGGCCAGAGTCACAGTGCGCTTTGCACACTATTTATGATGCATCCTTTGTCTAGACACATACTTATTATTTATCAAACAGGCGCACCAGCCAGAAAGCACTGGTTCCCTGTTGTCTGAGCACACCTTGCTTGTAAACAGTGAAGTGCACCTTTCTTCTTTTTGAATATGCATGAGAGGAACGCACAGATGATGGGGCAGAGATATGATGAGTGTATGTGCCTTTAACTGGATTTGCTGAAATTTTGCGTGGAAAGTTGTTTGCATCTAAAGATCAGTTGCATATTTGTGCAGGTACATTAAAGGAAGTAATGAGGATTACAAAATGTAACTAACATGTGTTATTTAGTATTTAGCGAGAGCAGTTAATGGGGGTGGGGGGGGGGGGGGGGGGGGGCTTTATAGTCTGACTGATATGTGATTTGTAATGCTGATATCAATATTTGGGAGTTTGAACAAATCTGATAATATATCACCAGCTAGTCATTTACAAGCGGGCATGTTCCCGTGAAACTTTCGCGGTCATGCCTGTCTCACGCACATGCCCCCCTGCTGCCGGAGTTGAATTTTCTTGAACTTTTTGTACGCGACACGCAGCACAAATCAATGAACGAGAGACTGATCCTTGCTGTTTGTGAGTTTCCAGAAATCTATTAATGTTTACTAAATAGTTATCAGGACATCAACAGGATGGAATTTACATGTCAGAGCATCCCCTCAAAACTGAGTGTATCAGGTAAAGTTATGTATAATTTTAACTGAAGTTAAATAGGCTACAGCTGTGTAGCGCACAGAAGCCGTTGCCGTGGCTATCTATAGAGCGCATGCTGTTGACTTGTGGAGCACTTGTCTCCTTGTCTGTTCACAAGAGAAGTGCAGAGCGACCCAAGGGAGTGTCGCTTCCCGTGTGAAAAGACCTTTAACTGTATTAAGCCCATATTGGCCGAGTTATCTATCGGTCCAGCTCTACCGGGATCACCACAAAACATGTGCACGGAAGTAGCGATAACTTTTTACACCAAATATTATCAAACAAAAATAATATAACAGTAACCAGTAAAAGCATGATTTTTCCATTGTATAAAGCTCAACAGAATAGGAATAGAGACTTGTGGCTATGTGGACTTTTTCTGAAATTGGTTCAGTGCTAAGTGACCAAAACAGAGACCCGTTTTTAAAGAGTAAGATTTAACCACAAACAGCCACTGTATCACCAATGCCACCAGACTCCATTCATTAAAACACGCAACCTCGCAAAACACGTAAGTTGCTGGTCTGCCGCTGCCTTGGTTGGTTAGTTTGTTTACACTATTGTGTGACTTTGTTGTTTTTGTTTGTGCTATTGTGTGACTTTGTTGTTTTTGTTTGTGCTATTGTGTGACTTTGGTGTTTTGAAGCGGGTCCAGTTTGAACAATACCTAAGTTACCTAAGTTGTTACTTCACTGTGTGTTTGTGGGTTGTGTGCTGTGTGGTTGAAAACAGAGACAGTGAGAGTGTAAATTTGGCTGTCGTTATCTTAGGAAGTGCAATCTTAATCTGGTCTGAGCTTTTTCTTTTTCTTTTTTTAAAATTACATCTTTGATTTGTGTTTCATTTTAACCCAGTTTGTTGAACATTCATATTGCATTCATTAAAAAAAAAAAATCTTTAAAAGTTTATAAGGCTAATAGATGCGTAAATATTTTTCTTGCAGATGGATATTAATTGCACTTGCCGTCTGAGTTTAAACAATCTCTTCAACAGCTTTTGACATTTGCCTACTGATCGTACTGACTTAAAAACCTCAGACCTGCAAGCCTTGTGTACTGACCTATTTATGATGTAGCTTGCCCCTCACCGATGTGTGCTAGGATTAGGGAGGATATTGTTTTAAATAGTTTTATACTAGTGCTGATACAAAAGTTTTAGTACCAATATCAAATGCTTTTTTTTTCAGTACTCAAAGGCATGTTGTACCAAACATATATAGAGGTCTGATACCCAGCCCCCGCTACCCTGAACAGAATATGTTTAGAGAATAAATGGTAAGGTGAATAAGCTAATTAAATACATATATCGTAAACATTTTAATGGATGCAAATGTGATGTGAGGACTTTTTTGAGAAAGCACAGTAAATGTGTAATATCTACCTATTGGCCTATCAATTTCATAAGAATATCGCCTTACATATAGATACTCTAGGACATGGTATGTCCCTGTTTTATATATGTATGTAATTATAATCGCTCAAATTGGATCTTTAGACTACAAGGCAAGGGATTTTTGTTTCATTTTCCTAAATCCTCATCTCTCCTAACCTGTTACCAATGGCAAAGTACCTTGGGAAAGACAACCTCCAAAGGTGTGGATCATTTTACAATATGGTTTCCAAGGCTTCTGGTGGGATTTCCAATTAAGATGCAATCTGTTATCTGCTCAGACGACTAATAAGCACAACAAAGCCGTTGAGGGGACCCCCTGGAATGGAATATCAGACCACTTGAAATAACCATCAGGCCCTCATATCTGTTGCACTGCCAATACCTGCTCACTTTCCCAATTAAAACCCCAGGCAGGTTGTTCTCCTGTTAATAAGGAATGTATTAGGGCTACTGTCATTGTACCATACCAGCTAACTGTGTGGGCTGGGAGCATTTCATGTTGTTTATGGGCTTCGTTTTTTATCTGAAATCAATGTGTGGGTGCCTTCATAAGTGCGTGCACCAACACAACTGCCTGCTATGAGAGGGTATTGTGGGTCAGCGCAGATGTGTTTTTCTGTGATAATTAGGACCGCGCTATGTCCAATCAGATGCAGAGACTGTCAATGAAAGCGTAGCATTGATGACCTTCATTTCATGAAAAACCACAAAAAAGATTGAAGCAATGATGAAAATTAGCTGCAAAGGGAAGAGGACAAGGACTCACTTCCTCCTGTGTTGCACTTAATATCTGCTTGGGGTGGGTACATAATTATAATGCTGTTTTGTCACACATTTTACCTTCATTAAAACATTGCAGCGTCTGTGATTTGGATATTGCACTTGGCCCTATTGCGATTCCAATAATATTATCTTTAATTGTGCAGCCCTAAACTCTACTTTCATTTTTGAGGCTGAGAATGGTTGTTGCATTTGATTGTACTATATTGAGATATGCTAATAACCACCTTAAAGTTACATTGTATCAAATAAATAGCACTGCAACCTACAGCCTAAAAATAGACATTATCCAGGTGTTGCTTTTATTGAGTCTGTCCCCTCTGCAAGTGCGGTTGTGGTTGCCTGTGTGTGTGTTCTTGTGCGTGAGTGTGCTATGTGTGTGGATTTCTCCTTCACCAGGGGAACTTGCTGGCTCGGCAGGGGAAGATTTGAGAATTTCTGGCTCCGAAGGCTGATAGGCCCACATACACACATCCCCACAGAGATTAAGCACCATGGGCAAGCCTCCCCTCAGGGCAAATGGCACCGGGTGGGAAATATGTCTCTTGCATACTATGTCTTCTGTCTCTCCTTCTGATACAGACCAAAATTGCACAAAGGCACACGCATATGATTGTGAATACAATATGATGTTATTTTAGAAACTCTTCAGAATGACCTGTCAGCTAAAGAATCTACAAATACACACAGAAATGTGATAAAATGAAAACACAATGGCTGAGTTTCACTGATGGACAACTAAAATTGTATCCCAAGCAATATGTCATTATTTTTACTCCTCACTGGCTGTTAGTTGGTCTAAAATCATGTTTTTTGAGTATTGTAAACATACACATTGCAGGAGCCCATTCTTTTGAGGTACCAACATGTTTTTGTTACGGTGTACAACATATTCCACCAAAGCCTATTACTCTCTGTGTGTGTTTGTGTTTTTTCATACTCTTCCTATGTCTCCATTTCACTCACTGTTTGAATTCCCCAATGCCCAGTGAGTTTGGACGCTCGTATCAGTTGGCCAGCACTATGTTTGTGCCTTCAAACCTCATCTCTGAACACAGAAGTCTCCACTGTGATCAGTGGAGTCCACCGAGGATAATTTATCAACTTTTATGGTGCTCTCTACCAGATATAATCCTCTAGCAGAGCTGAAAACAGTTGGATTGTACCAGGGGGACCCTCCCACTGTGGGAT
The DNA here is from genome assembly GCF_021292245.1 of Micropterus dolomieu. Classification (NCBI taxonomy): domain Eukaryota; kingdom Metazoa; phylum Chordata; class Actinopteri; order Centrarchiformes; family Centrarchidae; genus Micropterus; species Micropterus dolomieu. The sequence goes on along the minus strand of NC_060168.1, from coordinate 22,675,753 downwards.
CCAAAGTAACATCCCGCTTATAAAACTCAAGAAGTGATATCATGTGTATCTCTGACACTCTTTCTTGCCCTTATGAGTCAAATACTTTTTGCCAAATAACTTTTACAAAGGCTATTAAAATGTAAATAGTTTGATTTCTTTGAAAGGTGTTTTAGAAACACTGTTTTTAAACCTTATCAAGTATATGTTAAGTGTAGTGTAGTGAACTTACCCCCTTGACCTTCCTTATTCTAAATCAAAAAGGAGATCTTTTTATGAAATTCAAGTCATAAGTCTAATTTTTAATTTTTTTTTCTCTCTACCTGGTTTACTTGGAACAAAAGCTAGATTGCTTTTCAGCTATTTACTTTTTGTAGTAGCTCTGTTTGCAAGAATGATCTGTTTTGTTAAAAACATAATAAAACTGAAAAGCTACAAATGAACATTTCTATTTTTTTATTTGCTGATATCGCTTCATATTCTTGTATTAGTCGCTTATCAGTTGCTTATAGTTATTTTATTTGATTGTATTGGCAGCAGACTGCATTTTTTTCCCCCCCATAGCCACATTGTGGGAAAGAATATATATTTTTTTTTATTTTAAATAGAATATTAATTTAAATAAATGTAAGAAGAACAATGTTATGAGGAATGCCAGTGTTTGACTCTTTAAATGGAACTGGTTCCTTAGCTCAATATTCAATATTAAGGTTTTCCAGAGCAGGCTTGTAACTGCTGGTGAGGCGTACAGTTTTCTGTCCTTTTGACTCAGGCTCAGCACTGGCAGCTTTGCAACACTGGCATGACCTATACTCAACCAGAGGTTTATGTGCTGTGGGTTGGCAGGGACTGATACATTTTTTGGCATTAGTGTATTTGGGAGGACTGTGGGTTGCTAATGTCAGTAGCACAAACACATTGATACAGACAGTAAGACATACCTGTTTGTACATCTGTTGTGGTCTTTTGTGAAAACCAGTTGGTGTTTTTAGACTTTGAAAGCAATGGCATTTGGGAAAATTGAGGTCTGTCCTCAAATTTAGGTTAGGTTATTAGGTGATGCTTTTCAGGGATATTACAGTATATAGCTATAAATCTGGTTTAGGATTAGAGACAAAATTCAGTATAAGGTAAGGAGTAGACTGAATTGAGGTTGTGGTTAGGGGATAGAGAATTCATGTCATCAATGAATTACCATCATACAGTAAGAGGTACATTGAGGTGTGTGTGCGTGTGGGCATGTGTTTTTACCCCGGCTTTGTAATGGTGGCCACCATGGAAGGTATAGCACAGCCCTATGGGCATTCCACATCCATTTGAATTGTTTTCATTGCACCTTCATGGCAGAGCATAGGATTTTGTTGAAATTTTAATGGATCTTTGACCTAGATGGGGTGTGTTTCTATGCGCGCGCGTGTGTGTGTGCGTGCGCAGCACATTTGTATCTGATGCATGTCAGTCTTGCCACTGCCAGCTGAAGAAACACATTTACCATTGATGGGGGAAGTAGGGCTGAGCAGGAATGTAGTGCTATTGAGAATTTCTATCACATTAATTTATTGTCTGCATGATCCTGTGTTCGCTCCTAAAGGAAATAATGAAGTCAGAAAAAAACCCTGCTGATGAACGTGTGTGTGGCTGTACTTTCAAAATTCAGCGCTGTGCTTTGTATAATAATTTCTCCTCATTTATGCATTTATGAAAGAATCACCCCTGGGGTTTTGGGTCTACTGCAAAATCTGCTTTGTCTGAAGAGGCAAGAGGCTGAAAAGTCAGATAGACAGAAACAGAAAAATGGAAGACTCATCACTGACAATCATGTCATATCTTAGTGTATGCAGTGACAGCATAAAAACTGAATTATAGCTTTCTTCGTTTCAATTTGGCAGCTTGGTGTTCTGCCCCAGCCACTTTGTTTTGTTGCTAGTAGAGCAACGACACCTCTTAAGCAAAGTGAAGCCTCTTCCGGGAATGAAAGAATGAATGGCCCACTCTAGTGTAATCATCTTCCAATGACATAAAATCTACCTCTGCCATCATGCCTTTTCTCAGCATGATTTAGAAACTTAAGATTGAGGCCATTTGAGCATCAGTTGAAGCTCCCTGATAACACACATCAGCTCATACCTGAATATGACAGATTTAGACTGTATTCTGTAAGATGAAAAGGAACCTCTATCTATCTATCTATCTATATATCTATATATCTATATATATATATATATATATATATATATATATATATAAAACTAGGTAGAAATATGTCTAGGTAAATGATGGCTACATTCACCTTTTCATTGCAGCAAATCAAATGTTAGTGACCAATGATGAAGTGCAGTACAGTCAGGGTTTAAAACTTGCTCTGGAGTCAAAAACCTGCCTTTGTATGCAACTCAGACCTTATATTTTTTGAAAGGTATCTCAGCCTCATAGGTAGCCAAATGTTGTGTGCCCCAGTTTTATAGTTTGAGTCCAAGTGAAAACGAGGACTTTGTATCATCACATAACATGTCAAAGGTCAGAATCCTTCTTTACAAACAAACCCACCACTTAATTAGTGTAATTAGAGCAGTTGCCTGCCAGATACACTGTTGCATGGTGGATGCAGACCCTTGACTGGAACTAGGAGTAAAATTAAACTAGGAATGGGAAGGTAGAAGAGGATTCCTCATTGGGTGATTAAAAGTAACCTTTAGAGCTATGGAGAAGCTGTTAGCCATGCCCTTTCTTTCCCTGCAAATGCCATCTTAGAACTCTGGTCTAATGATGCTACAATAGTTTCAAGGCAATTATACTGCCTCTAAATTGATCCCAAAGCATTGAACTTGTGAGTGGGTGAAATAAAGAGAGGGGGAGAGAGCGCCATGGTAGATGCCAATCCAACAGTCAGGCTAGTAGACAATCAAGGAAGCAAGAGGACTGAATTATTTAGATGTATTAGCTATTTAGATTGATAGTCAGGCACTCGTTTTAGGCCAGGTCGAACCACAGAACCATTCTTTTTTTTCCCCAAAACTATATCTGTAATATTATATGTTTTCTCATGCTAGCAACAGGAGAATGGATCTGCCTTGCTGACAGGCAAGCTAAAACCATATAAGCCCACTTCTGCCCTCCTTATTAGTGTGGAGAGGGCAGCTTCTATGGCTGCCTCCAGGTAAGAAGGCTGCATGGGAGGCTCCACCCAGAGGGAGCCTTGTTTTGCCATAGCCCTAGTCCTTGTAACCAAGGGAATTCTGTGAGGCCCTGCCAATCATTTCATAAATGCTTGTGTGGGAGGAAAATATGTATACTTACAGACTTCAACTGAGTGGGAAAAATACAAATATATAGCATTGGTTACATATCCTTTAAGAATGACTGTAATACTGCAGGTGTATATTAAAAAAAATGTGTTTTTAAAATTGTATTTCTATATCACTATAACTTTCTGTCTTTGTTTCTATATTTCTGGCATGCTCACAATTCAATAAAATACCTTTTTACCCTCTCACATATAATCAAAGTGTTGGAAGAGTAGAAATATACTAATCCTACTTACATTTTTGTTGGCTTGATTCTTGACCATGCTCCTCATGGATTTCTGTAGGAAAGACAGAATGTAGGATGTGGAGGCCATTGCTGCAAGCCATTTTGTCCCCATCAACCTTGGCATCCCATTGTTAGGGCACATTAATTGCTGTGAATTCAAGCATGTGACATCATGATTTCAAGCATGTAATACCTCTTGAATTATCGGGGTCAACAATATCTCATGCATACCTAAATGCAAGTACAATACATTAATTAGTTCAAGAACTGACATATTTCCATCATCATGGTTGCTGAGTTATTAAGCATGTTTTCTTTATAGTTGCCTGTAATTGCATAGGCTAACTAATAACCGGCACTTCATGCCATAGTGTATGTGCATGCAAGTCTAATTATCATTAATTAAGAAAATTACGAAACAACATCAGAAACACAAAGACATTCAGAAATAAGACAGACTAAAACGAAGAAAAATAAGTGTTGAGCAAGCCCATTTGGTACTTTTTGTGAGTGATGATGCGTACTCTGTGTAGGACCTTGTATTGAATTAGTTGAGTTTTTTTTATATGACATGGGAAATGTCGTTTTACATATGCAGTAGTTTGCCAGTTGTATTTCTGTTATGTCTAATGTCTATTAGTAATGAAATAGTAATGTCATGGTAATAATTTGTATATCTGTGATAGTAAGTTTTAGGGTAAACATAGATTTACTAGTAAGGGATGAGTGAAACTATGGAAGTTATGGATATCAGTTTTCCTGTTATGGTCTCTTTCAACTGTATGTACTGGCAGTGATGGTGGGGTAAGTTATATGTGTTTGAGAAGGTCAAGAGAGAGCTGCCACTGAAAAGGTGCCCCCGGCTGGTTACTCCTGTCTGTTTCCATGCAGGGGAGTTGATGGATTCCTTATTGATTTTAAACATAGTATTATGCCAGATAGGGTGAGAGTAGAAGGATATAGTTTGACATTAAGTATGTCATTTGCTTTCCACCAGGCAGTGAGCTTGTGTTGGTGTTAAATTTGAAGCAGCTTTGGGTCTTGACTTGTGTGTCAGTGTCACAGTGACTCGTACCCACGGCACTGTGTACATTTAACTAGTGCCGTTGAAAAAGCTTATTAGGAGTTGGCTGTTCACTTTCTCTGGTGAGTACATTTAGTTTTAAGACTGTTGTTCGCTAGACACAATTGTCAGCCCAGTTAAAATGACAGTTAACGTGAATTACAGATGCACCTAGCTAAGCAAGCCAACTAGCTCCACACACAGCCGCTAGCTCCACCATCTGGTCCAAATGTGGTCATGTCCAGTGCCACTGGCTGCAAAAAATCAACATGGCAAACTCGAAGCTTCAAAACGGCAGTCCACAAACCAACGGGTGACGTCACAATGTCTATGTCCACTTCTTACTGTATATACACTGTACTGTACTGGTGCTATGCAGTAATAGGGTAAAATTGAGTTTGAATATACAATTTGGTTTGTTGAGAAATTAACTCACCAGGTATTTAATGAATTGAGTTGTGTGGTTATAGGGTAGGTCCCCAACCTCAGCACCCCAGTCAGAATGGCTTAGAGGCAGATTCTCAGACTTAGACCAATTAATTGAGTAGCCAGAAACATTTGCAAAGCTGTTATAGAACGTTCAATTTGACATGAGAAGTCCGAATTTCCGAGTTCAAAATTTCAAAGGGAAGGCCCCCTTAAGTCGGGAGAACCGCACTGCCCCGACTTTGTGATCCAAGATGGCTGTCGGGGTCTCAACAGTTAGAGAAAGCTGTAGTTTATACTGTTTATTAGAACTTCTGTGTACTTGTGACTCATAGAAATGTTCATACACAAGGTGCTGGCCACCTGTGGGTGGAGGTGTTGCTACAGTGTTTAGTATGAGTAAATACCTTGGTGTGGTGTGTTTGTCCCACCCCTCCTACACTGTGATTGGACGGCTGGGTAAAAAGTGACACTGACGAGTGCTGTATTATTTTCCAAAATTGAACTTTTTTCTCAGGGAACGGGGAAAAAATGGTCAGCGCCCAGCATGGAATAGACGTTAAGTGCCTCGTCACGCTGCTGGCGTTTTTACCATGTTGGAAATACGCGCCGCCCCCCATTGCAATTAGTTGAAAAAAAGAGCTGACCTCAGGAAATAACTCTTTGGTAGACAGAGGTCCTTTTGGCTGAGTCGAGCGGTTCATTGAAAAGTGCAACAAGTAATTGTGAAAAAGGGGCATCATTGTCTAGTAGGGCTGTTGCAATAACCACAAAAATGAAATACCTTTATGCTCATGTTGCCAACTTTTGCACATACTTGTCAGATTTGTATTATAGTATTGTATTTGTTTTATTATTATTATTGTTTTTTTCTATACTTGTAATTTAAAAAAAAAATGTATATTACTATTTATGTTTTATGTGTACTGTAAGCACCAATTCATACCAAGGCAAATTCCTCGTGTGTGAAAATGTACCTGGCAATAAACCCGATTCTGATTCTGATACATTGCTATTGGTCAAACCTACTGCGGAGGATGACAAGCACTACAACAACTTTACACTTCAGTGCGCATTAAATTAATAGATTTGTGCTTCAAAAGTTCCAACACCGTAACAAGCTCTGTAACGTTAAAAGGACGGATCACCATGGGCTGTACGTGATCTAACTTCAAACATGGAAGCTGTAAGTGTTGCCAAGTTGTTTTACTATTTATTTTAAAGGTTGGCTAAGTTGCCATTAGCATGTCGCGCGGCTAATGTGGCTAGCAGGCTCGACGATGTTGTGATACTGAGGGACAGTCGAGAGAACGGTAAGCCTCATTTGAACCTCACTAACTAACGAGCATAGTGTGTCGGATGCCTGCAGCTGTTTTTCATGTTTTTCATCTTTCAGAGGGAATTTAGTTATAACGTTAGTACAGCGCAGTGATTAGTTGTGGATAGCCCATTCTGCTCCGCACCGGTGTGTGTGTGTGTGTGTGTGTGTGTGTGTGTGTGTGTGTGTGTGCGCGCGCGCGTTGCTGCAGTATGTAAATTGACTTGATAGACATGCCCTGAAGGTAACGATATAGCTAACGTTATGTGTGAAAAAGACTTGAGGTGTTTCTCAAAACCAAGAATGCAAAGAAGGGAATTGTGTTCTTGGGGAGAACGTTCTTGCTAGTCGTTCTTGGAAGAATGAACTTGCAATGTCACGAGCACACAAAACGCTGCTGACGGTTTGAGATGATGCGTTCTTGCTGGTATTGCGCAGTACCCCCAGCACAGGCCACCTGCATTGCTCTAATTATTATAACAGCCAGGCTTTATCACCCCAAACAAAAAGCTCAGAATCGGGTTTATTGTAGGTTTTAACTTACCAAGGTATATTTGCACACAAAACAAATATATAAAATAAAAGTAAATAAAAAGCAAATACTGTGACCACAACTCTACTATACACTAGCAATGTAATGTCTTATATAATAATAATATTAACAATAATAATAAAGGAAAGACAGTCCACTTTCATACTATTTATGATAATTTTTCACAAGACCAGATTTTTTTGTACATCACCATTTTTCTTTACATAGTCAAGATGTCTCTTGATTTAAGTTAAAATCTTACTAAATTACTCAGAATGTATTGACAGCGGTACGAACGTTAAAACTATCATACAGCTGTGGATCTTCACTCTGCTGTTGTTGCTGGACTCTGCTGTGTTGGCTGCAGTGGTCTGCTTGTCTGAGGGCTCTATGAGCTGATCTGGCTGGCCGGCTTAGCTTCCCCCCCGCAGACTGGTTTGCTGGCTCCCCCCGCTGACGGTTGCGCAGCGTCACAACTCCGAAAATGTCTGAGCACATTTTCGATTTGCCATAATTTTTAGTAAAACTGCCAATATTCGACATCTACACAGTTGATTTCTCACCTCAAACCTTCTCAGAAGTGGATTTAGTGATGAAATAACATACGAAAATAGTACAAAATGTTGTGTTGTTGGCCTCTCTCAGCTTCTTTCAGCCCCTCGCTTGAATGCCGAAATGAATGCTGGGATATCTCTGCCGTCAAGTTCACACAAGTTACCAACCGATGCATCCTCGATAAAATGGGCGTGTCAAGAACATTTCCGGGATTTTTAACCGTGCTTGCCAAAATGCAAACTTGTGTATTGGGACAGTACTTAGGCACAAAAGATGACGTTTCACAAGAACACAAGTACAGACAAGGGCTGTTTCTCAATACCGAGTTCGCCAAGTTCGGCAGTCATTCAGCAACTGGAACAGCAGCGGACTTGATGACGGCCGGACCCGTTAGCGGGCGGGACCTCACATCTCCGAAAACGTCGTAGCAATTTTTTAAATCAGCTCTGTCTTGAGAAATTAACCACATGTTTTGAGTTTAAACAACTATATTCCCACATAAAAAACTCTTAAAAATACCATATGTGACACGAGAACAGCAGTATTATGTTACAGTTGTGAGTTTTCTCATCTGACATTTCCGCTTTTTGGCGGCAAAATGCATTCTGGGATATCTGGCGATCCACACAAGTCACCACCGATGCAGGCTCGGTAAAACGGGCGGAGCAAGAACACATCCGGGTATTTGACTGTACTTGGCTAGATGCGGACTTTTGAATTGGAACAGTACTTTGGCTGCGACTTATGACGTCTCATAAGTCCACAAGAACACAAGTACAGACAAGAACGCAGATTGAGAAACAGCCAAGAACACGGATTGAGAAAGGCCCAAAGTCAAACTACAAAAATGAGTTTGGCAATGTCGTTGACTAGCACCAGCAGCTAGCTTGCGCGAACCGCAAGTGCAGTGAGGTGAGATCCACAGACACTCTTACTATGCTATATGGCACCAAATTACTTCACTGATGAAAACATATTACCACAGGGGAAATAACTTCACCGCGACAGCCCTATTGTCTAGTACTGCTGTTTAGGTTAAACTATCAACATTTTTGTCCATTGGTGATTACAGATGCTGAGGGTGTGTTATATAGAATCACATCCAATTGTTGAAGTAGGGGCCAAAGCCAAAGTGGTTTAAGGATGTGAAGAGAAAAGTCTATGGTTTCAAATATCTTTTCAGCATGTAGAGTTAGTGTAATGGCAGGGTGGTTACTTTTTATATAGATGAATTATGTTGAAAAATCTTTGCATGTTTTCTGAGGAATGTCTCTCTTTGAGGAAACCAGTCTGATCCAGCTACACAAGTAATGAAATTGCAGATTCCAGTCTTAATGACTAAGCTTTGCTTGTAACCATTGTTAACATCAGTGTTTATTAAAGATATATGGCCCTAGTTGGAGCAGTGTAGGGTCTTTCTTTGGTTTAGGGATAAGTGTATTCAAGGCACTATTCATATGGTGGGGGGATTAAAACTATGGAGGATCTCTGTTGAAATTTTGGAAAATAAGGATGAAAGAAGGGACCACAGAAATTCTACTAGGCATCCATCCAAACCCAGGGACTTGTTATTGGGCATGTTTGCTTAGATGGACTGCTTTCATCAGTCCATCTAGGGTGAGTGGTTTTGGGTGGTATACATTTCTCAGACATTTCATTAATTGCAGTGTGATCTTGGGTAGTGTCCCTGGAGATATATTATTATATATGCTATTGATGTGATGTTGTTTCAATTGGTTAGCCAGTTTAGCAGTTGTATTATGTAATTCAAAAGTCTAAGTATGTATTTTATTTATTAAGTTTGTGTTTGGTTTTGAGTAATTCTGTTCTGTCCTATATGTCTATAGGCATTTGAGAGGTCAGGGTGTCAGCATGATATATCAACTATTGGCTGCCCTGCTCTCTAAATATCGGCATTGGTTGACCAGTAATTGTATGTGTTGAGAACATATGTTAAGTAGTTATATATAGCCAGAGTACCAAAGGGTGATGTTGAACATAGTGATGTATATAATAAATGTTTTGAAGAAGTAATGGAGTTTCCAAAATATAACAATACACTTTGTAGGTGACTCTTAATGTCATCTATAGATTAGTGGAATTTTGCATGTGCCTCCTTGTATACAAATGAACAACAACAGGGACCCATGCTTAAAAACATTGCCTTAAGTTAAGTTAAAAAAAAATCAATGCCATGGTCCTTTTAGTATATAGACTTTTTTCATAAGCACTTGGTAAAGAAACTTCAGTCTGGTGTTACGTAAGATACTATCTTCACAGACTAATTTGGGACCCAAACCTAACTATTACATGCGTTACAACATGTGTGAACACAGATATTTATTCCTCTATCTCCCGACTAACATCTTTTATTCATTTGTGTTGTTGGTTCTGTGAATATTTGAGACTTAAATATGGGTGAAGCTGATGACAGTGTAGTGTGTTAAGAGCTCATGAAGTAGGGCAATATGGCAGACAGAAATAAAAGGACAAACGAGCCAAAAGTATGTGTCAAATTCACTCACAAAGAGAAAGCAGGCTTTATAGTGAACTGCCTGTGTTCCCTCCTCTCACCTTTGGGAGTTATAATCATAGTCCAGCATGAGTAGGCAGATGGCCTCCAGTTATACTGCGACCTCACCAAATCTGCCATGCATCAACTGTCTCCGTTTTCAGTAGAAAAGCCTGAAAAAGTTTTTGGACATAGTGGTCTTGGGTCTGCTTTCACTTCAAGTCTGAAGCTGGGGCTTAAGCATTAGGGAAAGTAATTTCTCCTTTTCACATCTTCCTTAAATCTCTGTCTGTCTTACAACTGAAGTTTTAAAGTGGGGAAGATGGAGAGCAGGTGTACGGTGATTGGGATCAGTGTAGCAGAAAGCTGTGGGATTCAAGGGACCTGGCCTGACACTTACGGTATGCTCCTCTCCTCTCGACTCCCTGCCAGGTCCCAGCTGAGGCCATCTGTTTGGGTGACGCTGCATGCCCAGATATACAGTATGTTTGATAGATTATATGACTGTCGGCAAGGAAACTGCTTTTCCTTGAAAAAAATACATGTAGCAATGATGCACATGACAAAAGGTTATATAATTGTCTGGTGAATTCATTCTACAATTATAAGTGTATGTAGAGTTTAACAGCTGATTAACTGACTGGTTGTTTTAAAGCAAGGAAACTGTGTGCATGGCTGCCACAGTGGTGTAATTTTTAATTTTAATCTTTCATTAGTTTTCATGTAATGATCATGACGTTCTATGGAAAACATCTAAAGTTTTTAGTGGGAGGTTTATTGTGGCATTATATACACAAAGTCTTTTGATAGGTAAAGCTATGTTGCCAAAATTACCTTTCCCTCAATGTTTAAATCCTAATTGTGTGAAAAAGCATGTGTACACATTATATTGGCAAGACAGGTTGGCAAGACATTTGGGTAAATGGACAAAATGCACTTTTAAGAAAATAAACAAAGCAGCCTTGACACTTGTTGTCACATCATTAATGAGAACAATTGCTTGTTTGGACTACAGCTGCCATATGCAAAGTAAACAAAGAAATATCAAATGTGGATTCAGCTTCACATAAACAATATTGTTTGTCAAATAAATGCCTGAATTGACCCCGGTCCTAGTGGTATGGGCAGTGTATAAGTAGGTAATTATACAGTGACTAAGGCCCAAAGCTCTTAAGCCAACTTAAGGAATTTGTCATCTCTAATGCAGACAACTGTAGGGTTGTTTCCCTTTGATATCAAAATCTTTCACAACTGTCATGGAAGCACTCTCTTGCATTTTCCTCCTTTGAAAACTCAGTTATCTGACCTCCAAACAAATGTAAGAACCTGCACTGACTAATTAGAACTGTATGCATGTGTTAGCCAGGCAGTGACTTTTGCATTTGCATTTAACTTAGTAACCTGCAGTGTGCACAGGATGGCCATCTGAACTTTTCTGAAGTTTGGCACATGTTGTTCACTGTCCCCTATTGCCTGTTATCAACAATGTCATGTAATTGGTTGTCGGTTGCATATTTTGGTTTATTGGTATGTTTACTTCTTGAACTTGAAAGTCATATCTGCTCCCACTGTCACTTGCAAGCTCCATCTGGTGTGGATGCCATTAAATGAGTAGACCTTGTGTCACAGAGAATATATTGGTGTTTGCTCACAGAGCTGCAGTCAACAGCAGTCTGAAAATACGCCAGAGTCGATTTTGTTGGAGTAAACTTTTGCCTTTAGTGTCCTTAGAAGAATTTAAATACATTTTCAGGGAATTTCAAGGTAGTTTTTAAGTACATTGGCTATTATACATGGTTAATTATCTACATATATTTGTAAAGCATTGCACGAGGAACTTCATATTCAGTGTCCATTAAAATATTTCTTTAAACAACATCACATAATTCTTACCAAAATACTGGAGGAAAGTACTTTGTTTTTGCAGCCCTCTTTGATGATTTGATGATATTGATGATGTTCAGATTTTTACCATGTATGTACTACTGTATATCTGATGTATATTTATAATTACCAAGACATACATTTAAGCATGTTTCCATGTATAGAAGTTGAATAGAAATGATATCAATAATAGAATAGAATATCAATCTGTGAAATCCATTATAATCCATTTACACTTGTTAAAGCACTTTGTAACTTGTTTTTGAAAAGTGCTCTACAAATAAGGATTATTATTATTATTATAAGCAGAATTTTGTTCAGAAACTCTCAGAACCTGTTAGGTCATATCACATACTAGCACATACAAAATAGCACCACATATTTAGCTCATTAAGCACAGATGTGCAGTTTTTATAGAGCTACTGTTAATATGTATTTATATTTGGTCCAGCTACAGAGTATTTTCATTTTTAAGTCTAGTTAAAATAAATGCTGGAAACTCATTTGTTTGCAATTCACACATGAAAGAAAGTGCCCAATTTGCAAGATTGCTAGAGCTGATGCGAACCTCAATTACTGCACCCCCATTCCATGGTTGCTTGATCAATCAAAGGCAACTTCACCAGATATACTGTAGTTTGTATAGACCTGCAGGCATGCCAACACATGAGTGTTTATGTACATACAGTACAAACACAGACACATCCAAATATACCCCCACAATTTTCATTTGACATCAAAAGGAAATTGTTGATCAAACCCTAAATTTGAAATACATATTTGCATATATTCAGTGTGCTTTGATGAGTAGTGTTCCTCTGTAACAGACAGAACATAGTTCTTAGTTGCTTTCCATATTTGAATAGTCCAGTGGCATTATCTCATCCATTTTGGTGTGTATAGAGTTTATTTGGCAGGGATGTTGTCTTAGCTGAGCCTTGTGACATAGAGGGAGCTTCTGGGGCTTCTGAACTCAAGAGAGACATTCCTTGAATTCATCTGCTGGTGGGAGGGTGGGGCTTGGCTGTTTTCAGAAATTCCCAGCACATTATATGCCCCAGATATCTGCATTCTTATCCCCGCTCAATTTCTAACCTCCTGCATTCTCACACTCAAACACACCCTGGGCCCATAGCGACCTTTTCCCATCTTTTTACCATGTCCTCCTAGTTTAATCATCTAGTGAAATATTTATTCATGTTCTAGCATCATTACTTCCCTGGGATGTGTTGAAGAAGTTGTCTTTTTATCTGCACTGTCACTCCTTTGCCTCTGCCTTCAAGGTGAAAAGGTTGGGCTAGTGCTGTAGTTTATAAAGTAAAATGCATATAGTACCATCCCTAAGTACTAGGGTAGTGAAATAGTTTTTATTGTTTTGGATCTTGTCAAGCATACTGGATTTCAAATGAAACCAAGACTATGAGGTTTAAGTTCTGACTTTCAGCTTGAGGGTGTTGTTCACTTCTGGAGTGGGTGAACAGTGTAGGCCTCGCACTCTTGTTTAACCCTCTGGGATTATGTATAAAGTACTACAACTGCTATGCAGTTCATCGAGTGTTTATGTACAACACACACCTTCTTAAAGGTGAAAGTCAATACATTAATCTTATAGTCATCGTTGGATTTCAGATCCAGTGTGCTGGAGTATACCACCAACTCTGTCCAAATACTATCACTATAACAATACTATAAATGTATATATGTCATTTTCACAGCAGTGTAGGGTCTCCAAATATATTTGTTACTTTTACACTATATAAAACCTATTGAGCTACACATGTGCTCAGTATGTTTCTAATCATTCTTTATACTCAATGAACAATTAAATCTAATCCAAAAGTAATGAGGTAAATTCCATGCTGCTACACGTTTCACTAACTCATAATATTATTAGAATCACATTTTCAGATGCTGTTGTTTGTTCAGATATCTAAAGCTAGCTTGACTGCAAAGTAGAACACACAAGTTCTTGTGCAGAGGAAGTCATGAAAAGCCTCTGCAGATGTATTGTTGCAAACAAGGTAGCTGCAGTTCTATGCAGGCTCCCGTTTCTGTAAACTTATATGTTGATGAAAAGCTTCTTGGTCTTTAATGTACCCAGTCACTATTAAAAAGAAACTTTTCAGGATGTAAAGCCATATTTTTAGTTCATGAAGTCAAATATGGTGCCTCGAGAAAAGCATTGTCAGTTGTGTTTCAATTAAAGTTGTTTAGATTACTTCAGTCTCTGCACATATGGCTTAATTTTTTATTATCCATAAAAAACATCACACCTTACAAAAGCAGGAGCTCCCCCATCATGTGTGAGGCCACGTTACCAGGTAAACTTAACACCTTTTATGCTCGCTTTGATCTTCTCAACAAAGAGTCAGCTCTAAAGTCTACCCCACCTCCAGAACAACGGTCACTGTCAGTCTCCACAGCAGATGTGAGAAGAGTCCTGCTGAGAGTAAATATGAGTAAATCAGCTGTGCCTGATAACATCCATGGTCGTGTACTAAAAACTTGTGCCAGTCAGCTAGTTGATGTTATTACTGACATTTTCAACATATCACTGTCTCTGGAGAGGGTTCCCACCTGCTTCAAGACAGACACCATCATTCCTGTACCTAAAAATACCGCCCTGTGGCTCTAACCCCTATTCAGATGAAGTGCTTTGAGAAACTGGTTCTTTAGCACATACAGAACAACATCCCAGCCAGCCTGGACCCTCACCACTTTGCTTTCAGAAACAACAGATCCACAGAGGATGCCATCTCCACTGCCCTTCACTCAGCCCTCACACACCTCGAGAAAAACAATACCTATATCAGCATGCTGTTTGTGGACTTGACCTCAGCATTCAATACAATCTCCCCCATGAAACAGATCAGCAAACTAAGCACTCTGGGTTAAAATACAACACGCTGCAACTAGATATTGGACTTCCTCCCAAACAGACCCAAGACAGTTCGGTTTGGCTGACACACCTCCTCCACTCTAGTGCTCGAACCCGGGGCCCCCCAGGGCTGTGTGTTCAGCCTCCTCCTGTTCATGCTGTACACCCACGACTGCATATCCCAACATGGAGAGAACTCTGTTGTGGAGTTTGTGGACAACACCACCATCATTGGCTGGAGAGTTCGTATCGGGAGGAAATTTCAGGGAAAAGGAGATAAAGACACACACTCCTGTCTACATCAGTGGAGTTTTAGGTTCCTGGGAATCAGCATCACAGAACCTGACATGGTCATCTCACATCTCCACATTGGTGAAGAAACTACTGTATTTCTTAACGAAGCTTAAGCAGGCCAAATTCCTGTACCAAGTTCTTGTCAGCTTTTACAGAGGAGCAATAGAAAGCATCCTGACTGGAAACATCACAAACTGGCATGGGAGGTGCACGGCCCAGGACCGGAGGGCTCTGCAGCGGGTGATAAAACTGCTTAGAGGATCATTGGTACCCATCTCCCAAGCATCAATGATATTGGAGAGGTGAGGTGCCTACGCAGAGCCCAAAGTATACTACAGGACAATACCTACCCCAGCCACAGCCTGTTCACCCTGCTGCCTTCTGGGAAGAGAATAAGTTTCAGCCTCCGCACCACCAGACTGCAGAGCAAGCTATCAGACTCTTGAGCTCAAATCCATGCTCAGCACTGCTCCATTGATTATAGTTTATTTCTGTTTACCATTTTTTTAAATGTATATTGTCTGCTATGTAGCAGAAGGGAGTTACAACTCAATTTCTCTATATAACCTGTTATATTGTGACAAAATAAATCTACCTACCTACCTATTATATTTAAATGGACAAACTTTTGCAACATGGACCATATTGAATTTTACATCCCTGCCTAAAACATAACGATGGAGGAAAGAAAACTTGACTACCCAGAATGGCTCAAGAGCCAGTGGAGCCAGTTTCACTGATTCTAACTTCAAAGTCAAATCCAATACAAAAGTGCTTTGCAAAATTTCAAGGCAAATCACATTATATTTTGTTTTCTATCTTTGAATTTGTATTCAGTTTGTGTTCCTAATTTCATCAAATATAGCTACCCTCTTTGACTGTATTTTGTCATTTTATCTTCCTCACTTCTTCACTGTGTGATTTATACACTGCTGCTTAGATTCTATCAAACCAGGTAGTCAGTTGCATTCACCTTGAAGCACAGGTGTAAATCAGTCTCTGGGTGATACCAAGAGCAAATACCATGGAGACCCACTGCTCTAACCTCTTTTTCTCTGAATCATCTTTGTAGAGTCTTCCAGTTCTAACAAGTGGGACAAAGAATGTAGAATTCAAGGCACTGCCTTATGCTGTTTTTAATCCCATGAATAAGTATGCCTAGAGCAGCACTGTCACATTCATAGAGCAGCATTTTAAAGAGGTCTGCCCCAGTGTGCTCTGTGATCAGCACTGCATTGTGCATATTTGACATGTCTTTAAAGTGCTTCAGGCATTGCGATCTGACTTATTTCCTTGAGTGACTTCTCCCCTATCAAAACCGTCTTACTCTAGTAACATGCTTAGTGTTGCTTTCCAACAGAAATATCATCTGAAACAAGTTTGCTTCCAAATGCTTAAGTCTGTTTGGAGGCTTGAAATGGCATTCTCATTTTCAAAGTCTATCCATTGTCATGTAGCAATTTTGTCAAAGCAGAATGCCAGTACCATAAACACAATTTATGGATTTAAAGACACTTTGGTTAAGCTCTTTATGGTAGTGCTCATTAACAAGTTTAATACTCGTCTTTCAGAGGCCTTAAATTTTCTTTTTATCAAGCTATTTATGTATTTCAGTGGTAAGATAGATGGAGATTGCCACATATTGGTTCTGCTGGAGGTCATACACAAGTAAGTACGGTATAACCACTTCTCTCCAGCAAGCGCAGAAGATACTTAACACAAAGGCTGATCAGTATCCATAACCATATTTCTTTGGAGAAACTATGGGTTATTTAACGTAGTTAAAATATACTCACTAACTTTACGTATTGCAGATGTTTCTGTGAAGCAGTTATGTTTATCTTTTTAAAGTCCACATATCCCCAGCTTCTCAGACCTGACCGGAACATGTCAAACTTCATTCAGTTTTCCTGCACAGTGAAAACTAATCATTTACCGATCAATAAATCTGCACAGCTGAAGTCAGATGTTGGGATGATGAAATATGAATTATGAGTTTGCTGAGGCCTTCTTTTTTCACAGACATCCATCATTGTCATCAAAATGAGTCCAGCAAATATTCAATTAAGACCTCAGGGCTCTATTTCTCATTCATTATTCTGGGGTTAATTTGCAAGTGTAGATTTATCTTTTGTCACTTTGGGGCTAAGAAAGGATGGCTAAGAAATTACTCTCACTCCTCATAAACTTTCCTCATCTTCCTGCAGTCAACATCATGGGTTCACGTTTTTTTTATCAAGTTCTTGAGAAATTGTTAGCATGTAAGTTCCTGTTAGAATGACATTTTAGTGTACTGGTTAGCACCATCTCACCTCTGCAGCTTGTTTTGTGTGGAGATAGCATGCTCCTTCATCTTCACATGATTTTCCTCTAGTTTCCACATCTTTCTCACACATTCCAAATACACAACAGTCAGGTTTTCTGCTCACAAGCATACAAGTGAGTGTTAGTTATGTCACATAAATTTTCAAGCTTAATTAAAAAAAAATTAATTAAAATTCAAAAGTAACTTACACTGAATGTACTCTGGATAACCAAGGTTTATGACAGATAAACCAAGATAACTGGGCAAGATAAACCTCAAACTGGCAGTCCAACGAAGGTTGAGGTCAAGGGCAACTGGACTTGGTTGAAGATACTAGAAGACGTTTCATCCCTCATCCTGTGTTTTTTAAACCCAAGGACACGCTAAGACAGATACTGGTACACCCCAAAGACCGCACACCCAAACACAAGAAAAGTAATCTAGTGTATGCGGTCCAATGCAGTGAGGAATGAACAGAACTGTACATTGGGGAAACTAAACAACCACTACACAAATGCATTGCTCAACACAGAGGGGCTAACTCCTCAGGTCAAGACTCAGCAGTTTATTTACATCTGAAGGATAAAGGACACTCGTTTGAGGATCACCAGGTGCACATTTTAGACAGAGAAGATGGATGGTTTGAAAGAGGTGTCGGGGAAGCCATTTACACCCGGATTGAGAAGCCGTCGTTGAACACAGGAGGGGGTCTACGCCACCATTTGCAATGCTGTCCTTTCATCACTTCCCAGAAAACTGAACAAGTTTTTCCTCTTGGCCTCAGGTGAAGATGCCAACGATGGTCGTTCAGACTAGGCCGCAGGTTGCTCTAACGACCATGATGACTCGTTACCACAGCCAGGAGGACTAACGAACCAGCACTATCGACGATCTTAGCTAACGATCCCACAGAGATTAAATAGCTGAGTTTCTCTACCAGTCAGTCAGAACTGAAAAAGTCTCTTGGATGAGAGACGAAACGTCTTCTAGTATCTTCAACCAAGTCTAGTTGCCCTTGACCTCAACATTCGTTTGATAACTATGACCTGGATGAGTGAGAACCTTCACAGACATCTCAAACTGGCAGCATTGTTCTTCTGTGGTCTTTTAGGGCTTCCACTTGTCAATTGTTTGAAGTATGTAACTTAAATGGTATGGAGATGAGGGATAAAATTGCTTTCAATTAACAGCTGGACATTTTTGTCACTTTTGTGTGTTTGCATGTGTGTTTCATTTAAAATAAGACCTCATATTTATATAAAATACTGAATTTATTATAAATCTGCTTATTTACACTGACATTTACACATTTTTTGGTTGCATATATGGTATAGCAAAAGTCTGTATATTTTTTTCTTTGTCTTATAACATTGTCTTTGAACATTGGGAGGAAGCTCTCCATTCCAGAAAGTTCTCGGGTGATGTAGAAAAGGAAGAGTAGTAATAGCAATACCTTTTTGGACCATCTCTGCAATTTCTTACCCACAGTGCCATCTCACATAGAAAACTCTTGACTGCAGAATTTTTTTGTCTCGCCTCAGGCAACCGTGCAGGCCGGTCCAGCACATTGATTGCCTTTTCATCAAGAGGGCAAGAGTGTGCGGTGAGGAAGAGGTGAATGTCGCGCTGAGTGGCAAGTGGTGGGGGAGCAGTGGGAGAGCAATTGGCTGACAGGATGAAAGTTAAACACTGGCCTACGGTCTTGTCTCACAGCAGGAGTCAGCTTGTTGCCTTGGGGCAGGGACTCAGTTTATTGACCAAGCTGGTACCCCTCACCAACCCAATCCCTGTCTGCTTCACACCGATTTTCCTAGGGCCCAGCCAAGTCTTAAGAGGTGTCCATGTGTTATTGATTTAAATGTTCACCTTTTTAACCACTGTGCAACTGTATTCTGCTTTTTGAATTTGCCATGTAGTTTTCTGCTGTGGCTTTAAGGTTTATAGAAGCTGAAGCTGACAATTTCTAGTATCTCTTTTCTTATGCCAAGCCAGAGGGACCTCCAGTCCAAGTGATCCTCGTTCTAGTCCTGCTAGGATCCACACCAATCCCAGGGCATGTTTGCATATCTATATGTGGAATCATTCTCTTCTTTAATTTCCAACAGATTCACTTCTAGGGTGTGGGTATAATGTATACTAATGGCTGGATTTACCTGGAGTTACCGATGGCACCCACTTTATCAGCCCACAGCTAGACCCCAATAAATCAGTGCATTCTTGGCAACGGTGCTTCCAAAGGCTTCCAGTTGTCAATACATGTTAATTCTTGGATCAAAAAATGAAGGTCAACATATCAAGGGTGCTTAAATGCCTATCCAATGAACCATGCATCCAACCATTCAGCCATGCATTCATTCATCCATGGGAGGAGTGGTAGACCTTAGACAGATTTCTAGTTGACCAGAGCACCAGTGCAGGTAGACATGCGCGTACTACAGTGTTGCTGTCCATCTAAGTTGTTGGTCTTTGACAGTTGTGATGAAGAAATGCGATTAATAAAAGTCCCAATCAGTCATTTTGGGTTCAAACCCATGACTTGTCAGCATTATATTCAATTCCAGTTGACATTTTAAACTCCCTACCAATTAACAAACCAAACAGTATTTGTTAGTGGTGTTTTCTTAAATATTTTTTAGATACATTTAAAATACACATAGTAGCCTATTTCAAAACCCTCAAATTGTTTGAGGTATTTAAAGAAGGTTGTCAGGCTGCTAACCATCTAACCATTAGATACTATGTTTATAGTCAGGATCTGTACATCTGCCAACATCTTTTCTCAGTGGACTCAATAACAGAGAAAGCGCAAATATTTATTTCAGCATATTGCGCAAAATCTTGGGATGACATGCTTTTCTTAGAATTTTAATTACAGTTTGGTGTCGCAAGATTAACCTCTAATACTGTATATTTGTCACAATTTGTTTGTTAGCCATTTTGATTATGTGGGCACTGTTGACACAACTAAATAAAATTTATTTGTTTTTGATGGTTTGTTTAACCTTTTTTTTTTAAGACGCCATACTTTTGTCTCTTCTACTTTTGAATCTTGCCAGCGCTTTTTGTTTACCAGCCAGCTATTGAATTAGTTCTGTTTGATGTAGGCATATATGGAATTTTGGCTGAATCGACTGACATTTTTTGTCCCTGCTGGAATGTTATCTATAGCTGTTTCTGCTCATCTAATGATATATAATAGTGACAACAATAGTATATATAATACTTTAAACATGTACACAGTAGATTCATGAAAGGCTAGAGCACTTCCAGGATTTCTGCTGGTGTGGGGCTTACTTATTACCTCTGGACAGGCAGTGATGGAACAACAGTCTGATCCTGTTGATGAATCTGCATTGTCATCTTATTAATACCCTTGCACAGCCAGGGTGGCTGCCATGGATTTTCCATCTAAATGGATTAAGCTTTCATTTCTTATGCCTAACCACCAAAAATAGAGGTTAGGAACGAAGAATACATGAAATAAAGGGCTTTGCCTACACACACTCACTCAATTTCTCAGCCACCTTCAGATTGACCCTCACCTTTTTGGGGGGCCCTAACATAAACAGATCAGCTTGTTTTGAGCAAGGCCTATATATTAGGGCTTAATGTCTTATGATTTTAGATTTGATTTTGTTTTTTAATTAGTATTATTTTTAGGGTTACTAACACAAGCCATGAAGACAACAGGAACTATTCTGTATTGGTTTTAAAAGCCTTGGACATAGACTTAAGCTCCGAGATATTATTTATTTTTGACAAAGACATTTCTGATAGGCAGATGTCACTAGCAGTTTTGAAAATATACACCTTATATGTTTATAGGTCTGATATTTGATGGGATTTTTACAATATTTAATTTAAAATGGTATTTTTACACACTTTTCACCTTTAACAAATATTGTGCCTCCTGCGATTTGATTTTGTTAACATTTTTGAAGAATTATTTAACCCTATATTTTCATTATGATTTCTTTTAGGATTTGTAACTTTGTGACTTGACTATAACCCATTCATTAAGTTATCAATCATATGTTTAGACAATTGATTGGGCCACAGACACAACAAAAGTAATGTACACTCACCACAGTAGAAGTGTGACAGAGAAGTGTGGCCAGACATGTGTCTGGCACACCGCAGGTGGGGGATAGCATACACACACACACACACACACACACACACACGCACAGACACATGCACACACTATATTCACACAAGAGGTTGCAGCTTGACCTCTGCAATGCCACATGTTGCCAAGATGCATTGATGCACTGAAGGGATTTGCGTGGAGAAGAAGAGGGATGTGAATGGGGGATGCACATAGGTTGGTGGAGTCAGCCCTGGATTTATGTCTCTGTAACAAAGCCATTTATGAGGAAACTGTTGCCCCTTTTCTTCAGGGGGAGTTGCTAGTTTGCCACAGAAGCTGCTGTGCAAATATTAGCTGTCCCGGTGCACCTGCTGCTGTTGTGGGATTCTCCCCCTCCTGCCGGGTTTCCCACCCTGTGTCGCTATACACTTCATTTGTCAAACACACAATGGAAGACATACACTCAATAGAGGAACATTTTAGCATTGCTTTGGCCCTGTATTGGTGTCCTGATATGGAGTAAACAGTGAAACGACTTCTCATCCCCCAGTGCTGGAGCTGCTTGCCTTTAATCTGGAGTTGGGGGCATCACAATGGAGGATTGGTCAGTCACAAGCCACAGTATTCACAAGAAGCTGATCACTACTGGCCAAAACTGCTAACCTCATCTACAGCTTGTGAAAGACACCAGTGTCAGAATCTGAGGGTGGTAGATAGCAGTATCTAGTTATGTTAACAGAAGGAGTAATCTCATTGTTCCCTTATTCAAAGGGTTTTTGTGCACCCTCAATAAACTTTTAATCCCATTAATTCCCCCTTTTCTCATCAATATTTATTTTCTCCTATTGCATAGATTATACTGGCGTCCACTGCTGGACTACTCCCACTACTTCCCAACATTGTCTTTCCATAATAGCCTCATTTAGTTTTGATATGAACTGAATCACTTGCAATCAAATGAATATGGAAATAATTCTAGCTGTAAAAATACGGCATAAATTGAGACATACACCTTTTGTCTAAACGTATTAATTTTGTCTTCAGTGTATTTATTTGGGCATAATGGTTGATTTTCTTTCCTTTGTGAAATATAGTTTTTAATAAAAAATTTAATTAAGTTAATGCCTTTCCATAGTCTCAAATATAAAAAAATAAAGATATTTAATTTAAGTAATTTGTTTTAACATTTTTGTTATTTGTATTTTGTAATTTAAATGGATTATTTTAAAATGGAAACTCTCCAACCAGCTTGGAACCCACTGAGAATGGATTTAGGTAAGTCTTTATCACAAACATGGCTAATAAATGTTTAGAGTTATTGTGTAAATATAGTAATGCCATGCATGTCTGTGGATATTAAACCAATGGCAAAATCATTAACACCATGAACTAAGCTTCAAAAGCTATTCACGCTTTAAACAATAACAATAATAATTTAAGTTTAAACTAATGATTTAGATATTAGAGTGATTAGTATGCATGCAGTTTTCTTGTAAACCCAGTCTGTCAACGCTCTATTTTGACTGGAAAAGTTGCAGTTCACAGCACACATGGTAGACACAGGTGTACTGTAAATTTTTGAAAGGATGGGATGCCCAGGTCAGTTGGAACCAGCTGAGCGATGTTGCTATACTTAAAGTCCTACATGGAGTGGACCTACAAAGTTGTACCTTAACATTCCTGAATTCTTCTTGGCAATACAATACATAAAACACACACAGAAGAAACATAGAAACACACACAATATGACACATGTGTAGGTCTTCAACTATTGTAAATCACTGCATCATAAACTGTAGATGTAGGTATTTTATAGGTATGTGTTTGGCTTCTCAGCATTTTTAAATATAGATGCTACTCTTGTTGTATATGTGTGTTGCCAAGTGTGGCTTAGAATATTTTTTTGCAATCAACATGCAACACAAAGTGTTTATAGCCCTCTTTGTTCCCTTCAGTCTCACTCTGTGTTGCTGCCCCCAGTATGCCCTCTCTTCTTTTAAATTATTGCTTTCTGTATGTGTCTGAGCTGTGTGTGTGTGTGTGTGTGTGTGTGTGTTTGAGTGCCTGCACACACGAACACCCCTATCCTCACAACCACACACAGAGGGGGGTCCCTGGAGTTAGCTACAATTAATGTGTGTATCGTTGCTTACTCATTATGTCTGACAGGCCACACCACTTCTGCTCCCCCGCTGCCTCCTGTGCATTGCCTCCTACATCATCCCTCGCACACACACACACACACACACACACACACACACACACACACACGTTGTAGACATAGGGGCAGTATCCACTCATGCAGTTCTGCAGAAAACCTGTACAGGGTGTCTTGGTTTGCCTTTTGCTCCTCATACTTACTATGCTAAAGCCTTTTTAGAATCTCAGGTTTTGGTTTGAGCGTTTACACCTTTACAATATATTCATTAACTGCAGCTCAGAAAGTATGCCTACGCTTTACCTATAATATTTGTTTGGCTGGGCTGCATCTTTTTTGTATATAAGTAAAGAAAAATGTATTTGAATATATCTCACACCACATTTTTTTGTTTGTTTGTTTTTTTAAAATGGTTAATAAGTTGTAAAAAGGTTGGTGTGATCTCAACAATTTATTATGAAGTTAAAATATGGATTCAGTTATTAGCTAAACTGTCTGTTCTCAGTGTCCATCAGAATTTGCAGAGTGATATCCTGGTTTACTTACCCCTCTCAGTTTTGTTGCAATAGATGTTTTGGCCAAATCTGGGGTTTGATTACAACATGTACGATCATCTGACTGCTCGAGTTACTTGTTGTAAATGATAAAAACAGGTTATAAAGTTATAAAAAGCCTTGTATAAATAATTATGTTCATTAAATGATGGAGGTTAAAATAATTTTCCTCTCAAAAACATTCTTAAAAGAATAATCATCCTGTTAATGGTGTAGCTCTTCACGTCTTAACAAAATGTGACCTACAGATCACTCCAAGCCAGAGTGTGTAAATGGACAATGCAAATTTTTCCTTTTAATCCCGTTAATTTTAATTTAACAAAATTTTAAAAATTTGAACATACACACAATCACCACCCCTTTGTGCTTTGCACCTTAATGGACACAGAGGAGGAATGGCTTTTGACTTTTCTTACAGCTGCGATGGAAACCGCACTTATTTTACCACATTCAGGCACCTAAACAATAACTTTAAATCGCTAGTGCAGTCAACCTTCTGATAATTCTTGATTACAATTAGATTATTGCTGCTGCTTGCAACATATTACCTGAAGGTAACCCCAACACACTTTTGTCAAACAAGGGAAAAATGCAAACGGAGAGGCAAGACTCCAATTAATTGGCCATAGATATGCAGCTACACGAAACCATTAATGGGGAGCAAATAGCTTTAACTTTGTTTCTAATGTAATATAAACTTTAATTAATAAAGTGTGTGATGAAGTGGAGACTTATCAAACAAGCCCTGTGTCCATTAAAGGCCCTAAAACCTCACAAGGCAGGTTTATTAAACCCAGTTTTAAAACGTGTTTATGAGCCCCATGGAGAGAAAACAGGGAGAAATGCCGAGACATGAAGAAAAAGAAATTAGTTTGTGTAATTAGTGAAAATTAAGAGCTTTTAATCCAGGAGGAGGGATATTAGGAAGAGAAGTGGGGGGGTGTTAAGAAGAAAGTATTGGCATTGTGAGATGGGTGGGAGGGACCAGGGAACTAGTGCTTAGCTTACTTTTGTTTGCCCCTGAAGAAATGAGCAAGCACCCAAAAGCACACACCTAATAAAGACAGTCATAATAAAAATATGGTTATTTTTGTAAGGGGCTTTGAAAGCACAGCCTCCTTCATCTACCGGAGAAAAAAAAAGCGTGGGGTCTTTTCACATTTTTGCACCCATTTGCGTGGGTAGATGCACATTCATTTCATGGCCAGCTTTTGAGTCACTTGGATTTGACGGTTAATAAATTTAATTTTTCTTAAACTTCTATGAATACAATGTTAACAGTTTAACCCCCCCCCCCAAAAAAAAATATTAATAATAATAATAATCATCTTTATGGACCACTATGAGTTTGTGTCTCTAGCACTAATTCACCTCATCTCGGCAGAAGGTTTCTCAGGCTACATTATCAATAGAAATGTTATTTCCTGGCCCGTCTGAGGGTGGTATTTCTTTGCTCCATTTCATGACACACATCAAGACAACTTCCACTGACTGTTTGTGCTTCACTAGCCCTGACCTTCTAAAATGAATCCAGATGTTTTAAGTGATGGACAGAAAAAGTGAAGACTGAGAGGAGCAGCCGTGCTTTGGAGACAGGGTGATAGTATTGCATTAGATGGAAAAAGTACAATCATCCCCCCTGCAGGATCTGTGCTGCTACAGAGCAGAGAATAATGCAGACCCCACTGCATCCGTTCAGTGGGGTTGGCATTACATATATGAGTTGAATGTGCTCTACTTGTTCACAGCCAGTCAATGAGGCCAAACAATTGTATGAGGAATATGGACCATTCGAGGTTTAAGTGTAGCGACGGAGTTTTCACACCAAAGTGGAAAATGTTGTATAATTTCCCAACATTGTTTCAGGTAAGGACCCCCTATTGTTTACAACAGAGGCATGAGCCATTTTAGTGTGCTTTTCTTAGTGCCAGGAGCCATGCGAGTGATTGTTCTTGCCTATGAGCTCACTTAACCTCTCCCTCCTGCGGAGTCTTTCTGGCACAAAACTGCTTTTAATGGATGCTATAAGTTCTGTTGCGGCCTGTGCCTTTGTCTTCGTAGAGAAATTACAACTCTCATTAAATAGCTGTTTTTTTCAGCTAAATGTCTAATCACTTTCCCTTGATAAAACAAAGTATACTAGAAATTCAACTCTTATATGGACTGCTTGCTTCTGTGTAGCATCACATGATTCTTTATCTTCATCCCATGGACTAGAGAGCTCACTTCCTTAACTTTTTCTTTGATGGTTACTGACCAAAAAACAACAACCCACAGCCTCCTTTTATGTTTGTTTCAGTCCGGCATACAGCAACAGACGGATGGTGAACAGTTGACTGCTGACAATTATTTCATCCAGCATCTAAGAGGCACAGCCAGCACATATTCCTGTTGAATTCCTGCCCAGGCTTCTGAGTGCATAGCATTTTGATTGCCATGTTATGATTGTCCCGCCCTTTAAGCAACTGAAAGCGCACAGCGGGACCAGGCTGTTTGTTTTGAATGAAGATTCTCGAGAGAGAGATTAATCAACATTAAACACAATGAGGCGTGTGTGTGTGAGCAATATTACTTTTCCCCCCAACATTTAGTTGAATGACGATGCAAATCCAAATCCATGGCATTTGTTTTTCTGGAGATTAGTAGTTCCATTGGGCATATATGCAGAGCAACATTTCTGTCTAATTTGTTCTTCTCAGTTTAAAATGCCAGATTTGTTTTACTGTTAAAATATAATTTTTAGACAATTAACTAAGTTTCTATTCCAGAAGTCAGTTTAAAATGGTATACTGTGATTGATTGAACATTTTATTTCATTTTTGAATTGTTTTTACTCTGGCCTTCCCTCTGAAGGACCTGCATTTATAATTGTAAACTGTCACGTTTTTACTCAGTAACCACACCTACCATTATTTAAAGTGTAAATATACACCCAAATAAAACTGGAGTCATTAAAGGGCAAAAATGAACAAAAGAATGACCGGTACTGTGGAGAGCTGGGGCCTGCTGCATGCAACAGGGTCTGTCATGACTCTAGACTGTCTTTGTAAGTGACAGGGATGGAGGTACATGTAATTTATCCACTACCTTACACTATGCACTTTGTTCTCCCGGGAAATTAAGTCAGTGTGGGCTTCCTCTGCTGCTTTCTGTGGAGTCCCATAAGGCAAAAGCCCATGAATGGCCACTGGGAATACTCTGAGCTTCCAGCTCTGATAAGAAGACAGCTACCTACAACAGAGGCAGAGGATAGACAGAGAAGAGGAGGTTGGGAGAAAGTGTGGAGGAGAGAAGGAGTTAGACAGTGCAATAGGAATA
Source organism: Micropterus dolomieu (assembly GCF_021292245.1). Classification (NCBI taxonomy): domain Eukaryota; kingdom Metazoa; phylum Chordata; class Actinopteri; order Centrarchiformes; family Centrarchidae; genus Micropterus; species Micropterus dolomieu. Next base: position 22,648,356 of record NC_060168.1, on the reverse strand, counting down.
AGTAAATACTTTGCTTTTAATGGTTGAGTTGCTTATTAAATTAAGAATTGCATATATCATGATAATAGCATAAATATGAACATTAACCGGACTTTCTTTTTTAATATGTTCCAAGAATCCAAACACACATATACAGGCAAACATTTTAAACCTGATGGGATATGGAGACCACTCATCCTCCCATCTGATGAAATTGGTAGGCAAAAAAGGTGCTCTGTCCTTCAGTGGTGGCCTACTTTGAAAGTAAAATAGCAGCTATTGGAAAAAATAGAATGCCAATATAGTACTTAAAATGCGTGCATATCAGGCTTGTGCAATGCTGTGGAGGCACACCTGAGAGGAATATGAAACTCCAGGCCAGGTGCTTGGTTCCCCGAGAGAGTGGGTACCGGAGGGTTTGGAGAACAGAGGGAGTGTTTGAAGTCCTAGAGGACGGTGCTGATTGTGGGGGGTATGTGAAGTCATAAGCCTCAAAAACACATGCTGCCACCTGGTTGTCTGAAATAGGCTGCTGTGCAATTATCTGTGTCATGAAGTGCATGTGCAACTTGGAGGTATGGAGGTTTATTTTCTGAGTGAATGTTCTTTATTAACAGTTCTTGTTTGACAATCTTGCAAAAGAGGATGAACACCTAGCAGATTTGATGTACTATCCAACATACTGTTGTAAGTAAAAATGGTTTTAGCCTTCTCAAATTTTTTTATTCTTTCTTATTTTAAATTCAGTTTGGACAGATTGTCCCTCGTGAATGTCAAGATTATTTTTGTCCTCCTTGTTTGGTTGCTTCTGCCTTTGACAAACACAGTGGAGGGGTGGTCCCCACTGTGTCTTTGTGCATCTTGCAGGCGACCCAACTCCACCAGACTCAACTGCTATCACAGATAACAGCTCCTGGGTTGAAAAAGATGAGGCAATGGGGAAGCTGCCTATCAGAATAAGGAAAATGTCTCCCGTATCCAGAACACATAGGCCACCTAGTTTTGTGTGCAGGTGCACGGATAGCGTTATGTGCATGTGAACACACCTAATCTTTTACATACACATAAACACACACATACACAATTTTGCTTACACTTGTTACAAATGGCTGGCAGGAGACTACTGTATATCCCTTTCAAGATGATCCCTTCCCCTTTCCTCCACCTCCTCCAATGGGAGGCTTATCCTGTGCTGTAGGATCTGTGAACCTCCCCTCCTCTCCAGTCCCAGCACTGCTGCATGGATCAGTGTTAATCAGGTGAAGATATGGTTGAAAGGAGAAAATGGAGGAAGGAACAAAAATGTAATCATGGTACACTCTCTTTTCACATGAATGTGGATCAGTGGCATTTTTCAGGTTCTAAAATTGTTCATCCTTTTGTCTGCTTGATTTCAGAAATGTCTCTAAATTCTGTAGTTTTCCTCATTGGCTTTTAAATGAATATATCATGGTAGAGAGCACACTGAATGAATGTAACCATTCATACAACTTGGCACTGTGAAGTACTTGTTAGTGTATATTTTGCTATTCACATGGACACATTTCTCAGGTGGAGTCCATCAGTTCAGAGGTTGGTGGTTAAGAGAATGACAGCAATAACCATTCAGAGCACAAAATTGCTTAAGTGATGTACTTACATGTCAAAGCACCACAAACTCTGCCTTTTAGAGCTGTGATTACAGTTTTTTAGAGTGGTATCTTAAAAGCATATCAAATGTAGAAATATAATTTGTTTAGAGATAGCAGACTGCAGAGTACGGTGGAGTACTGTGCAGCACAGTATGCAGAATTGTCTGGCAGCTTTCCCTTGTTAGAAAGTGATGTGCTTCTGTGGGAAAGTTTGATATTATACTCTTACATGCTACCAACAAATCTTTCTTGCAGGGTTTCAAATGCTGCATGTGCTATGCTGTGTACGGTATATCAAGCATTCAAAAGATGCAGCATGGAATAAACAGATTGTACCTATTAGAGTGTATCGTCTACATGCATGTATTTTCCCCACATTTTCGTGCATTTCAACCAAATTCTGTCTTCTTGGCAGCTGGAGAAATGCTATTATGAATTAGTTTTTTTTTCTCTTCTTCAACATGTCTTGGTATAATTCAGCTATTTTTCTTTAACATGTGTGCACTTACGCTTTATGTCAGCAACAAATCGGAACATCCATAAAATCCACCTGACAACTGACACTTGGCCGTAGATAAACATCTGGGGCTAGCAAAACCTGTGTTGCTGGTTGTTTATTGTATGTGTTTTTTTATGGCTATTATGGGAGATATGGCACTTGGGAGAGGAACATTATTATTATTATTATTTTTTTTTGTGTGTGTGTACTCCAGACGTGGCTATTTATGTGCATTTATTTGTGCGCGTTATTACCTGGATTTGTGCACATATGTATATGTGTGGTTTTTGTTTGTAGAGGTTGCTTCAGTTCATCAGAGAGGGAATTGTATCAGGGAGTCAGAAATTCTAAAGGCTCATTTCAAGATTAAGGCGAGAGAGAGAGAGAGAGAGAGAGAGAGAGATTACAGTAGAGTAGGCCGACATGGGGGCCAAATAAACTAGAGAGAGAACACACTTTCCAGAGATCATCTTATGCCACTGGACATGTATTTGCCCTTGTGCAGTTTCCCTTCATCTAGCAGTATCTACTGAAAGGCTTAGAGCAGCAGAAGGCTGTGTACTTGCTTTTGATCAGTACGCCACAGCAACTTCTGAAATGTTTCACAACATGCCTTTACATAATTATTATGAAGCCTCAGTGTATGCTAGACTTTCTAATATAGACATGCTAAATTTCACTATCAATATGATTACCATTTCTAACACATATGTAATATACAAATAAACTATTCAATAAAAGCCTCGACTTGAGTTGACATGTTCTTTCACGAGATCATAGAGGAGGAATGCACGACTGACTGCTTTCTCCTGTTTAATGTTGATATCTCAGTTGATCACATCCTTGCTATAAGAGATAGTGGGTGTCATCATGTTACAGCACCTTTGTTTACCTTCCGCATCAAAATGGAGGCTGTGTAACATCCATCCATCCTTCCATCCATCGTCAACTGCTTATCCTGTGCACAGGGTCGCGAGGCTGTGTAATATGTGGACAAAAAAGTTTGTTTCTATAAAACTGTTGCATTTAATCTTAACCTTTACAGCTTACAAATATACATTGCTTAATTGTCTTAATTGTTTGCAGTTAAATAACAAATGGAGAGAAAAAAGATTCTAGGCAACTCTCAAAAAAAGCCAGTTACTTTTTTTGTGTAATTGAGGTGGCCAGCTGTAATACCATCATTCCAGTCTATAGTGTATTGTAGGTTTAGGGTAGTAACAACTAAAAGTCTAGGTCAGCAGTATGGTTTTTTTATTCCATTCGCTCACAGGCTTCATTTTATAAGGGGAACATCACTAAGTAACTGACTCAGTGCTTCAGCATCAGTTTTACTGCCAACAGGTTAATACAGAATCTCATCGAAGTCAACCAGACAGCAGGGTAGCAGCAGGACTCATACACACATCATAATCAGCCTGCTAAGAAGTGGGTGGCACATGGTTTGTGCCCCAAACACCATGGATACCCCTAATTCCACTTTAGCACAAGTCAAGAATTCAATTACACTACTGCTACTAGGGTAATCAGGCATGAAGTGTCAGAGACGAAAGCCTGCTTTACATACAGGTTTCCGACCTTTTACCTTCTCCTACAGCTCAAAGCAAGTCTATCATTATCACTCATTAAGTCTGGCTAACCTGTTTTTATTCTCGCTGACTAAACAATGGATAATTGTAATCAAGATTTGGAGTCTGGACTGCACGGCATGCAGTGCCACGGGCTGCACTCTAGTAAGCCAAATTTAAGAATAATTACAGATTAGCTGCTTTTCTTGTCAAAAAATTATAATGAGGGACATCTTATTAGAGGTGTCCACTTTTATAATTCTTAAGTAATCTCCAACCATCCATCCATCGTCAACCGCTTATCCTGCGTACAGGGTCGCAGGAAGCTGGAGCCAATCCCAGCTTACATTGGGCGAAAGGCAGGGTACACCCTGGACAGGTCGCCAGTTCATTGCAGGGTTCTTAAGTAATCTTTATATCTTTTTCTTTTAGCACTCATACATCAAGCTCCCCTCCTATTTATTAAGGGATTTTGTAGTTTCTGTAGCATTTTCCCCCACAATTATGTATTTTGCGTCTCTTATTTGCCAATGGAGCATAAGGTGATATCACTGGAAGTAGATATTTCATAGAAAGTGGTGACTAGCTACGTTCAATGCGATGTCACAGAGCATGCTGTCGTATGGAAGTAAACATAATACAGTACAGTACACATAATTGTGAGCATTTGTCACAAATTGGGAGAGATACAAGAAATCGGGAGAATTGTGACCCCTGGAGGAAACCTGGAGAGGACAATGAAAAACAGGAGTCTCCCGTGAAAATGGGAGAGTTGGTAAGTATGTGTTTACGTGACGTAAGAGTCAAATCTGACCGTCCAGACTGAGATTGCATTCAAAAAAATCTAACCTGTATGTGATTTGGACCACATATGAAAGTGGCCCAAATCCGAACACGAAAAGATTCCATGTGACTTGAACGGTACAAAATCTGATGAGCAACAACATTAGATTTGGGGTACTTTGGCCTGCAGTCTAAAACCAACCTATATAAGGCCACTCTTTGTGAGTGAGTAGATTCTGATGCTTTCTGGGTAACAAGAGAAGAAGCACTTTGTTCCTCATATTGCTAATTGTTGTTGTTTTTTCTATTCTGGACATTTCTCTTCCCCCAGCTCTCTTTTTTCTCTCTCCTTCACTTCAGTTCTCTCTGTCTTTTCTTTATTGTCCCTGACACTACACCCACGCAGATCATATAAGAACTCAACACCTGCCATTACTCTGTCACATGTATTTGTGTATGGATAGGATACTGTGAGTCTGTACCAAACCCTCTGTGTAACAGTATTCTTTCACTGTTAAAGGAAAGCACACATTTGAACTTCGACTCTCTATAATAGTCGTTGGGCTGTTATATACAGCAGTATATACACTATTCAGTTTGGACTATTGTCAGTGAAAGTGCTTGCTGTGAAATAGAAGTTAACATGCTAATAGTGGTTGACTGTAGCTTAAGCGCATCATGCCCAGAAGGTCACAGTGCATTGTTTGCAATGAAGAGGCTACTGGGTATCATCTGAATGGTTGAGAACAGCCATTAGACACACACGTACACATATATAGTCCTCTCAAGCAACATAACTGACTGAAAGAGAGAGATATATTCCTTGTAAACATTGAGGCAGGTGAGTAACTACTGTGCTTTTGGGACTTAAATGCAGTTCACGACTGAGTGCCTCTCTTTACACTCATATTCTCCTTGCCTCGCTTTTAACTTCATTCCCAGGTGCCGCATGGTGCATCTTTAATCAGGGCATGTCTTCCTTGACACCTCCATGTCACCAGAACATGCCTCTCTGCAGCTGTGTGAAGAATAGTCATCAGGAGGTGACATGATGAAAGCTGTTACAGCCTCAATCACATTGCGGGGGCCAAACATGTTTGTGTGTATTTGGCAACACAATCATTTTAGTAGCAGAAATAGCACCAGCTGACTTTTATGTGATTGGGGACTTCCAACTTTACTGTATATATCTGTCCCCATGTTGATTGCCAAGGATAAACCTATTGCTGCTAACACGCGTGGAGTCAAGCTGCCAGAATGAGAAAAAGTCATTTCCCCCTCCTCTTGTCCTCATCTCTTCGCAAACCTTGACATTTTCCAGCAAAGAAATGTGAAGTATTTCTTAAGTCCCTTCACGCCTCAGTAGACAAATTGGATCAACCTATCGGTTAACCTTCACAAGAAGAAGAGATCATACTTGAGCACATTTCTTAAAAATAAAACATAACCATGGTCGTCTTTTCCTTGTTTGACAACCTTTCATGCGTTACTGTTCTTAACTGTTCTCAGCTTAGACATACCTGAATGTTTGTTTTTTCCCAAAAAGCAATGGTGGCTACGCTGAGACATAAACCCCAACCTAAATTAAATATTATTATTGTTCTTAATATCTAAACTTATTATTTTTTCTCTGTACTAGCGGGTATGGCCTACAACAGCTGAATGTTGTACAGGCCAATCAGTCATAATTTTTTGTCATACTTTACATGAGTTACAGCAGTAATTCAAATTTGAAGAAAACATATTTACAGTGTCTTGGCCTAAAAAATAATTTGAAGAAAAAATAATGATACTGCATGTCCTTAGAATACAGATCAAATCAAAACATGGTTTCCTTGCTTGTTTAACATCTCATTTGCAACCTAATATAATGAAAAAGCAATAAAGAAAAGAGAGAAACCAGAGTATGTGGGATAAATGGTAAAGAAATAACTGTGCTTTGTAAAAGATAGAGAGAGGGCAGATTATGTTCTATCAGCTGACAAATGTACAAAATGCAACCCTGCCGAATACACTCCAAAGTAGGACAGTCACTGCACAGGCAGTTTTTCTGTAGCAGACCGTTTAAATGCCATCCATAACGTTTTGTTCTCCGTATGCATTGATGAAACTGTTGAAAAGAAAAGAGCATAAAAACCACAATTAGTCATTGCCATTAGGCGTTTTTGCTTTCTAACCAGAGGTTGGGTGAGAAGAACAGTATCAATTTCGCCTTTTCAGTGGAGAGAATGGTCTATGACGTTTTTATAAACGTACCTAAGCACAAAGTCTGTAAGAAGGGGAAAACAACAAGCCTCAGTTAGGACAGACCCACACAAACATGCATAGTGATTTAATGCTAATATGCTGAACGATAATATTCATTTTATATATATACATGTGAAATTCACTAAGCGAAACATTAATTTGAAAGTGTTCAAATGCCTTTTTAACACAGCATTGCTACTGTTTTCTGTTGCTTCCAGTCTTTAAGCTGTAGACTAGGCTAAACATATCTTGGCTCGCTCTCGCTCTGAAAACTCATGTAACTCTTTAGGTTCTTAGTCATACAGGTCATAGTTTTCCAAGGGAGTTTAAAATCAAGGGCAACTGGACGGTTGAAGATGCTCGAAGACGTTTTGCCTCTCATCCAGGGAGCCCCCTGGAGGACGTTTCAAGAAATGTCTTCAAGTATCTTAAACGAAGTCCAGTTGCCCTTGATTTTAACCTTCCTTGCATATCCTGGTAAGATGGGCCACAAACATATTTCTTCATGTTACGTTAAACTCTCCACCTGTTTCAGCCTTTTTCAGTATACTTTGGGGTTCCTTTTGGGGCTTGGTCCTGTGCAGCATGGTCCTGGGACAGGAAATAGAGACCACAGGGGCATCAGTAATCCTGCCAGCTGTCCAAGGAACAGCTTTAGACTCAAATCTCTATTCTTCATCCCTTCATACTGACACAAGCCCGGCTTCAGCATTGTTTTCTGAATGCTTAAGGTTGGACGGGGTCTTAACAGACACTAAGGGCAGTTTTGATGGTTTGGACCATCAGCTAGTGCCTTCACACCAGCGCTCAAGCGCATTGGGTCACAACGAGCTGCCTTGGCACCACCAGAGAATGGTTTCCTAGAACTGATTGGCTGTCAGGTTCAATCCATTCACTGCCCCCAGGAGCATGTCTCCATGACCAATTTAAGAAGCAGAGTCAGAGCCTTCCCACACTCCCTGCCTCTGAGAGAGAGTACAGCAGTCATGTGTAGATGTGGGCAGATTAAATATATACTTGTTAAAGGGCTGTACCAAGCTCCAGGTCATTGACAATGCTCAGAGTTATTGATTTGAGGGATTTTTTTATTTGCTCAGCATTGTTGTGTTTTCTCTTTTAAGTTCATTTTGAGCAAATTTGTGACCTGAGACATACTGTGGCATCATTGCTTCTTCCTTCATAAATACAAATCCTTAATGTTAGAATCTATGGGCTTTGCTAAAGTCTGTTGACACCTGTAGTTGGAAGCAGGCATTAAGTAAATCTTTCCAACACTGTCTTTCATAGAATTAAATCTTAAAAATCAGAGATTTCTAATCACAGCTAAAATTAAAGCAACCCATGTATAATCATGATACCCTGACATTACTGCTCTAATTCTCCACTTTTGATAGAAACTGAACATTTCCATAGGAAACATTAATCGTTTTCAGGAGTCCTTCTCCCCTCCTCTTGGAAAAGAAACAGGGAAGGGAGTCACTAAGGGAGTTCTGTGTTGTCTCAATTAGAAGAGGAGGCGTTTTTCTTACTGGGCCCTGCTCCAGGCCCAGCTGTGTACCTTCCACCGTGGGCTGAGCCTCTCCCTGCATACTGAAAACATTACTGGCCACAGGTCAGAGTGTCACTCTGCGGGACTTATCCTGCTGCCTATACAAATACCTTTTATTTAGAGATCTTGGATAACCAGAACCAGATGGTTTTAGATGGGAGGACAGATAACTCCAGAAAACAAGTTAGCTTAAAAGCTCACATAGACATGCCTGGTTGAACGGGTGCATACATATTTTTGTTGTGTTTATATAGGTTTTGACACACATGGGTGTGCATGCTCTCACACTTTACACACGCGCTACAGTTTCATCATTATCATTATCAGCTACTTCCCCGACTCCCTGTTATCATTAGGCATGATGATGATTGCATGGTTGAGAGCTCCACCCCCCAAGTGCAGCTCCACAGTAGTAGTTCACCTTGAGCTGAGGAGCATTTTTAAATAAACAGCTTCAACATTCTTGTTATATCAAGGTTACAGCCTGGCAAAGCACACAAAACTTTCACAGGCAATCATTTATTGATTATAACAAACAAGGGACTATTGTATGTGTCATTCATACTGAATTTGTAGTTGTTTCTATTTTGTTTTAGGAAATACTCAATATAATATAATAATCAATGCAGGTTTACCAAGCTGAAAGCAGAAGAAATTATTCCAAGTCTCAGAGTCAAAGATAGAAAGATTGCCTTTTTGTGAGTGGGAGCATGCTTTTGAGATCCAGAATACCGGGAGGAATGGATAGAGAGGTGTGTACCCACACAGCAAATTGGCTTTGGGGTTGAGAAAGAGAACTCTGTTTAGACTTTGTCAATGGGGGAAATTGGTCACAGCTGGATTTCACTGGTCAATTGGTACGTTCAGATCTTGAGCGTGGTCTTCCAGCAATGGCTGGGCCAAGAACTTTTTTCACCCTTTAAACCCTACTGGCAAGTCTTTATCTTGCCAGTAGACATTCAGCGACACCTTTGTTTTGCCCTCTAATACCACTTAATTCGTTTTGTTTATTCACATGGTTCCCCCATCTGTTTTTTGTTTTTTTTTTCTTCCTTTTTCTCTGTCCATTAGGTTTTATAGATTTTTTGTGGGAGTTCACAATATCTCTAAAATGGTGGAGATACTGAACTGGTCAGTTGGTGTGTGTGTGTGTGTGTGTGTGTGTGTGTGT
>NC_060168.1:22631639-22638829 GCF_021292245.1 Micropterus dolomieu | reverse complement strand
TTTGTGACCTGAGACATACTGTGGCATCATTGCTTCTTCCTTCATAAATACAAATCCTTAATGTTAGAATCTATGGGCTTTGCTAAAGTCTGTTGACACCTGTAGTTGGAAGCAGGCATTAAGTAAATCTTTCCAACACTGTCTTTCATAGAATTAAATCTTAAAAATCAGAGATTTCTAATCACAGCTAAAATTAAAGCAACCCATGTATAATCATGATACCCTGACATTACTGCTCTAATTCTCCACTTTTGATAGAAACTGAACATTTCCATAGGAAACATTAATCGTTTTCAGGAGTCCTTCTCCCCTCCTCTTGGAAAAGAAACAGGGAAGGGAGTCACTAAGGGAGTTCTGTGTTGTCTCAATTAGAAGAGGAGGCGTTTTTCTTACTGGGCCCTGCTCCAGGCCCAGCTGTGTACCTTCCACCGTGGGCTGAGCCTCTCCCTGCATACTGAAAACATTACTGGCCACAGGTCAGAGTGTCACTCTGCGGGACTTATCCTGCTGCCTATACAAATACCTTTTATTTAGAGATCTTGGATAACCAGAACCAGATGGTTTTAGATGGGAGGACAGATAACTCCAGAAAACAAGTTAGCTTAAAAGCTCACATAGACATGCCTGGTTGAACGGGTGCATACATATTTTTGTTGTGTTTATATAGGTTTTGACACACATGGGTGTGCATGCTCTCACACTTTACACACGCGCTACAGTTTCATCATTATCATTATCAGCTACTTCCCCGACTCCCTGTTATCATTAGGCATGATGATGATTGCATGGTTGAGAGCTCCACCCCCCAAGTGCAGCTCCACAGTAGTAGTTCACCTTGAGCTGAGGAGCATTTTTAAATAAACAGCTTCAACATTCTTGTTATATCAAGGTTACAGCCTGGCAAAGCACACAAAACTTTCACAGGCAATCATTTATTGATTATAACAAACAAGGGACTATTGTATGTGTCATTCATACTGAATTTGTAGTTGTTTCTATTTTGTTTTAGGAAATACTCAATATAATATAATAATCAATGCAGGTTTACCAAGCTGAAAGCAGAAGAAATTATTCCAAGTCTCAGAGTCAAAGATAGAAAGATTGCCTTTTTGTGAGTGGGAGCATGCTTTTGAGATCCAGAATACCGGGAGGAATGGATAGAGAGGTGTGTACCCACACAGCAAATTGGCTTTGGGGTTGAGAAAGAGAACTCTGTTTAGACTTTGTCAATGGGGGAAATTGGTCACAGCTGGATTTCACTGGTCAATTGGTACGTTCAGATCTTGAGCGTGGTCTTCCAGCAATGGCTGGGCCAAGAACTTTTTTCACCCTTTAAACCCTACTGGCAAGTCTTTATCTTGCCAGTAGACATTCAGCGACACCTTTGTTTTGCCCTCTAATACCACTTAATTCGTTTTGTTTATTCACATGGTTCCCCCATCTGTTTTTTGTTTTTTTTTTCTTCCTTTTTCTCTGTCCATTAGGTTTTATAGATTTTTTGTGGGAGTTCACAATATCTCTAAAATGGTGGAGATACTGAACTGGTCAGTTGGTGTGTGTGTGTGTGTGTGTGTGTGTGTGTGTGTGTATATATATATATATATATATATATATGGGATTGTGATTTCTGTGGATCAGAAGGCCAGTGATTCTTCCTCAGAATCCATCTCCTTTAGACAGACTGGCAGCTCTTTAGCACCTCAGTCCTCTGTGTGAGTCCCTGAGATGGAGAACATTTCACATGTTTGCAGGCAGATTGCACATTTGAGGCAATAAACTGCCTCGTGGAGGACCTAACTTAACATTGTCTGTTCCACTCTTTGTTCCTTTTCCTTAATTGTAAGTACGATTTGTTGAAGACCTGTCATCTGCAGTTTCTTTTATTTCTTTTCAAGTCCCGCTCATTTTATGGCATCTGGTGTCAGGGCTCCGCCGGATGGTCTATGTCCGGAAGTGAACATGTGGTAATGTTTAGCTTTGTAATGCCCTGGGTTTTATGGACGTCTTGAGGGAGATATCGCATGGAAGGCAACCAGGATAGTGATTCTGGGCCAGCAACAGCCTGGATGTCCAAGTGTTGGAGAACTCTTGTTATCACAGAGATTCCCAAGGGTATACCTCAGTCCAAGACCCACAGAGAAGGATTAACATGGATGCCAAGTCATCTTTAATAAGCCAAATCTCTTTTTACTCAAACATTCATGTATTTTGTTCAATGGAACCTCTATCAATTTGGTGACTCGTTTTGGCATGAACAAGCTTTAACTCCCCCTCAGTTAATGGAATGTGTAACAGTTATGCTCACAAGAGACGTTTATTCATGTGGTTATGTTGGCTCCAGTACATAATTCATGTGTTTTGTTAAAACATGATTTTGAAACATTTCTTCCTTGACTTATCAAAGCTCTTCACCCTTGTAAGTTGATATATTACCAAAAATCAATGTGAAATTCTAACTGTTTATAATTCACCGGTACATTTCTCTTCTCAAACTTGCATGGCTAAATCAAGTAAAAAGCATTTGACCCTATTATTTTCCTTAGAGGACCATCTGGCCCAAGAATAAGCTATCCTGAAGTTGAGCCCTGCATAATGCAGTGGGTGCAAAGCTTAGAAAGCATTGCTCATATTCCAACAGATTTAAACACATTCCTATCCTGGCCCCTCACCTTATTCCACACAACATCAATTAATATATGATAGTCTTGCTGGTATTAGCTCATAATTAAGATTTTATTATCATTATGTATTGATCTGACAGCCTGGCACAGAAATTATATATCATTATGTGATATTACTTTGTCACCATTGTACACAATATCTTTAAGGAAACCAGCTAGCTGCCAAAAAACCCTGACACATTGTGCCCATAACAAATGGCTCTTTACTGAATGATGGCTTGGGAGATTCCATTAACAAATATAAATGTGTTCAAGAGGGATGGTATTGTTGTCAGAGTATTACATTTTAGCCACTGGGCAACTAGTAAAACACGTTTAAATGTTGGCAAAGACTTTGATCAGCTGTTAGGGATCTGCACTGTTGGACAGGTTAAAACAGTTAGATACATTCCCAAAGTCACATTTTAATAAAAACAAAAACAAAAACTTCTGTCAAAATTTAACTCTGTTTAAGTATGATGCCAATGGGAGGGGGTGATTTTTAACTTTTTTGGCTTGGAGGCATATAAAACTTGTTTTATTGTTGTGGCCAACCATCTGGTTGAAATATGCCACCTATAGTCATCTTCTCCACCCACCTGGGACTCCGACTAGTGTGGCAGCTCGAATGTGTGCAAGCCCTCCAGGGCCCATCAGTCCACATGCAGTGCTCAGAGGAAACATGTGACATGTGGCATAATTGAGTCAGCCAGCAAATACTGTAGCAGAAATCAGCCAACTGATGTCACTACTCAGTGCCCAGCAGGAGAGCTCTGAGCTGTATAGGATGGCATCAGAAAGGAATGTGCATGTTTCAGATTATTAAAGGCACTGTTTTTTTGTTTAATTTGAGATAACATGGGGCCCCGGGGGCAAGGGCGAAGACAGCTGAGGCACTGACGAATGGGCCGAGAGCACCCTGCTGAGAGTGTAAGGTATCTTGGGGAGAGATTCAAGTGGCAGTAGAGAAAGGGGAATGGAGGTTTAAGAGAGCAATTTAGTACCAAAAGCAGCCAAATTTCCCCTCTCAGTTTAATTTGCTCTGTCTGTGGGCCATTCTCTAAGGAAGGTCATTGTTTCCTCATGATTTATTTTGCTGGCTCTCTAGTTTCTTTGTCCAAGGCTCTTGCCACATAAGAAGCATGAATTCTTGGGCCTAACTGGTCACTGACTGCAAACAGTGTATGTTAGTGTGGCTGTAATGTTGTGGGTGGAGCTAGCTAGCTTAATTAGTAAGGTGCATCGTAATTAATTTGCCTGTATTGTGATTGGCAGGTCGCCGTGGTAGTGACTTGTCAATCATAAGGTAGCCACACCCTAAAGGTTAACATGCATTATTGTCTAGTTTCCTCTCAATGGGACCATAATTTACTAAATGAACATCATGCTGTATTGAAGAAGACTAGAAACTAGCGATTGATTAGGTCGGAGTTCGTTTTGCAAACAGTGGAGTTACCCCCTGCTGGCCATTAGAAATAATGCAGATTTAAGGCACTTATCCAATGGCTTCTCTTATCAGACCCGGAGGTTGCCACTTAAACAGAACCCACATGCTGGCCCTCACAAACACTACACTCCAATAAAAATCGCATGCATGTCAAAAAGGGCAGTCATGGTTGCTCTGTGGTAAACATAACAATAAACGATCGTAAAGTTCAGTAGTAGCAGTAACTCACTAGCCATTTGTAGGTTTGCAGGTACGATAAGCATTTAAATGATTTTCAATTGTGGAACCTGACTTTTCAGCTCTGATGAGGACCTGTTTTGACGTCAGTTTTTCACTAGTTTCACTCCCTTTTATAACACAGGGAGTGTTGCTTCTGTCAGCAAAAAGAAAAGTTCAAGTCATTTGCTGATGTGCATCCCTGAGCTCCACTGAGTGTGAAGGTGATATAGCCTGTTGTGTATCGCAGTCCGTTTAGACTTAAAGTTAGAGTGCAGAGTCTTGTCAGCCTCTGAGGAATGTTCTCAGATGTTGACAGAAAATCAAACCTTAATACTGTATGTAGCATTGGTACACCCTTTTTAGCCGTACTTAATAGAGTAAACAACTGCATCCCTGATGTCATGTGCCGAGTTAGGCAAGTGCCTCCAGCATTGCGTCTTCTGGCTGCTCAGGAGATGTTGTCTCTTTGATTGTTTCTTCAAATATGCAAGCCAGCGCTAGGGGAGAATATTGTTTGTTCTAGATTTCCTGAGAGACTCCCACCTTGGGCTTAAACAGAGCAGTTGTAATGAGTAGGAACAATGTGTCTTGCCTCTTCCATAAGCCATCAGGAGGAGAGGGAAGGGTCTGAATAATCTTCTTTCTCATTTTGTTGCTTCCTTTTTGTAAACTCATCCCTTGTCCGTACTGTAATTGCAGTTTAAAATGTTGACGTTTTGTTCTGTGCACGGACACCTATGTTTTTAGAGCTTGATGTTATTGAAGTGTAAGTGAAGAATAATGCATGCTGACATGTGGTGTTTCCCCAGAGTGTGGACTCAGTAATGTCTCCATTATGAAAAAAGAAAAAAAAAAAAAGGTCTGTTCATTTGTGAACCCATTTGTCTATTGTGTTCGGTCATGTAACAAAGAATTAATGCCATTTTCTGGGATTGTGGGGGTAACACAATTGTCTCCTTGGCTCTAGCTAGTTGACAGACAGGGCCTAAGGGAAGGAACTGTGCTTTTCTACCATCTACCCACTGACACAATGACAGAAATGTTGGCACACACATATGAATGAAGAGAGGGAAGTCATCCGCAGGACTATGGTCAGATGCTACAGCCGATGAAATTTCACATTACTTTATTTTATGTACATTAAATTATGTAGTTTCAGCGTAGTGTTAAAGGGGGCTGTCATCAATCACATCCGCCTTTCTGCAAACCAATACTATGCCACATGTACAGTGGCCTTATGAATGCAAGCCTGGTCACAAAGCATACGGTGTATTTAAACCAGCTGAGCAGCAATGTTGCCATTTAGCTTATTTTAGCTATGTGATATGTAAGAACAACTGTGGTTTATCTGTTTGATGCAACACCATGTTTAAGGCATGGACTGCCTCGATATTTTTTACTGTGGCACATTATATTCAGTGTGTTATTTCAAATTACTGTATTGGATGTAGGATGCATCCCGAAGTTGCTCACTGAAATGGCCTACCAACTATTTCAGCAGTAGTTCAGAAAGCAGCTCAAAAAGTAGCTGGTTTGTTCTAGCCTTTTAATAAGAGGAGAGTGATTAGAAACCGAAATGCTGGTATGGTTTTTAATAGTTTTATGCCATCTGTTGCCATCTTACCCATCTTGGCCTGTCATCTTATGTTTTAATAAACATAAATGTATTCCATGCATTCTTATATATGTAAATGATTTCACCTTGTTGTGGGAAATGTAGAAAATTTCTTTTTGAATATGATTAAGTTCTTTATTTTATGCAGTGCTGAGAGCAGTAAGTGTAATGTTTTGATTAAATAACTGTAATGCTGTCCAGTCCTGTTACATTGAATATCATTTCCAAAATGTCAACATAGTAATTGTAAAAAAAAAATACTGTTTTCTTTTCTCCTGCAGTGAAAAAAGATGTAACAGATGAGACTGACGACAGAATGACACAATTCAAGAAAAAGGCGAAAGAGCTTCGCATCTTGGATGCCAAAACAGCACAGAATCTGTGTAAGTATATAGGATATTTTACAGCCAATAAACACGTATTTAACTCCATTAGTTCATGAAGGACTGCATTCTTTTTTACCATGACCTTTTATGTCAGAAATGTCTCTGTTATTTTCCATGACACCCCAGGCATTTTCATACCCCCATGAACAACTCAACGTAGCTGTTTGTGGGAAACAAACAGTAGAAAGCCCTCAACAGTGATACTGTTTTACTTTATCCTTTGGGGAAATGTTTTCTTGGCAGTTGTTTAGCAGTGTGTTAAAGCTCCCTAGAACTGAGCACCAAAGGTAGTTGACAAAATCTTAAGTTGATACTGGTGTACGGCTTCACCTCACCCTATGAAATATATATATACATATACACTCACCTAAAGGATTATTAGGAACACCTGTTCAGTTTCTCATTAATGCAATTATCTAATCAACCAATCACATGGTAGTTGCTTCAATGCATTTAGGGGTGTGGTCCTGGTCAAGACAATCTCCTGAACTCCAAACTGAATGTCAGAATGGGAAAGAAAGGTGATTTAAGCAATTTTGAGCGTGGCATGGTTGTTGGTGCCAGACAGGCCGGTCTGAGTATTTCACAATCTGCTCAGTTACTGGGATTTTCACGCACAACCATTTCTAGGGTTTACAAAGAATGGTGTGAAAAGGGAAAAACATCCAGTATGCGGCAGTCCTGTGGGCGAAAATGCCTTGTTGATGCTAGAGGTCAGAGGAGAATGGGCCGACTGATTCAAGCTGATAGAAGAGCAACTTTGACTGAAATAACCACTCGTTACAACCGAGGTATGCAGCAAAGCATTTGTGAAGCCACAACACGCACAACCTTGAGGCGGATGGGCTACAACAGCAGAAGAC
>NC_060168.1:22620229-22631539 GCF_021292245.1 Micropterus dolomieu | reverse complement strand
GAATCACTGCCACGTAGAATTAAGGCAGTTCTGAAGGCGAAAGGGGGTCAAACACAGTATTAGTATGGTGTTCCTAATAATCCTTTAGGTGAGTGTATATACTGCTGGCAATATTGTGTTGATTGGTAGAGCATTCAGATGGTTTCCCCAACTCTTTGGGATTTCATCTGCAGCCTTAATATTCCTTACTTCAGAGATACAATGTAGATGATAACACCTCATGAAATATGCATGTCAAATTCTAAGATTATAGGTCGACCATCTTTGTTTATCCACATTTTTTTCCTTAACTTTCCTATTTAAAGGTCGAGTAGAGGGGTATGCAATGTCGTACTGTAGACTTGGATGAGTGCATGTTTGGGTGGATAGATTCATTGTACACTGTGGATGAGGACTGGAAGCAAACTAGAATGTTAAAAAATAAATGCCTGTAAATCACAGAAATATTAATAATTATGTGCCTCCCAACCAATTCCCTTCCTGTGTGCTGGTGATATCTTGCAATGGTGCAGGGAGGCTTTATATTCTTGCATCTTCCATGAACAGAGGCCAGATGAATGAGGTCATCAGGGAAAATATCGGGGTCTCATGTCAGAAAGGGGCATGTGGCATGAACATAAGGATGGCACATCTGTGTCTGTGTGTGTATATGTGTGTGTGAGCATGTGTGCGCATTTGAGAATGTGCCAGTGTGCGCTTGTAATTGCACTTGTGTATGGGCTGTGACAATGTTGATAGGTGTCCCTGCCATCTTTGATTACAAGCCCAGCAGATGGGCTTTGAATATGGCAGGAAGCAAAAATAAGTGTAGAAGATCTCACCTCCACAATGGCAATGGGTGGGCGACATGTGGTCCTGCGCAGCTACACAGTTGCGAGTTGCCTTCACACATGCCACTGCATCATAGATCATATTCGATGCCTTCTGCAGAATCCTCTTAGTTCCCTTTTTAATTTTCATGTATTGGAGGTTCAGTGACTGGGATGGGTAACAGGGCTGAATGGTTGTGATATCAGTGCCACTTTATGTATTCTGGTATAATGATTATGCATACCATTGTCTGATAAATTGTGTCTACTTATATGTCTGTTTGTGAGCGTTTGACTTGTGGCTAAGCCTTGAATAAAGAGAATTACAGTAGTCAAAATCAGATAAGATATGAGGATAGACTACTTTTTTTTTTACAGTGAATTTAAGAAAACCATTTTGACTGTGATCCTGCATTACCCTAGTCACCTGGTTTCCAAAGCAAAATTTGGAGACAAACATTAGACCAAAATTGTGGGCAGTTTCCTTTTTGTAAGTGGACAAAGTTGTGAGTTAAATGAACCTCAAGACCAAGTAGTAAATGAAAATATTTGGACTCTTTAAAACTGAGAGTACATGATTCTGGTTAAATTAATTGACCCACGCTATAGAGGAGCATCGAGCTGGTTAAAGACACACAAGCTCAGTTCTTAATGATGATCCATTTTTCTATTGTTCAATTAAATAAGAGCGGTCGATTGCATTGAATGCAGACCTGAAAGAAGATAGCAATCTATAATAATAATTAGGGCTAAATGAACAAAAAAAAAAAAAATCTAATGAAGATTCTTTTGACTGATATTGTAATTGCTGATGATTTGCGATATTGGGGGGAGTGATCAGTTTAAAATAATTATTCTCATTTCATTGAAAAAGATATTTAATTTTTGTGGTGTGATTTTTTGTAGGGATCTGTACCAAACAAAGATGATTTCTTTTTAGCATGTTTAAGCGTCTTTGAGTACTTGGAAAAGTGATATATAAATGCAATTTATTATTATTATTATTATTATTTTCTTAAGTCTGTAGTATGCTGTGTAGGCCATGACATCTCTGCAGCATGACAATATTTAATTTAAAATTACATTTTGACACAAATTTCATCTTTAACAAATGTTGCCCCTCCAGCGATTTGAAAATTGTAGTGGGCCATATTGCGATTTCAGTACGATTTCAATCAATTGTTCAGCCCTAATTATAACTGAGTAAACTATATTTTTATCATCAGCAATCAGTGAGTCATCTGTAGCCTTGAGAAGTTATAGGATAGGATATTTTTTATAGTGTATAAATATTTTTTTTGTTAAATCTTTAATAACACAATCACTTTCACATGCTTTAAGTTTAAAGTCAGTAAGGGAAAGGATACTCTGTGGGAAGTTAGATCAGACATGCCCTGTGAAAGCAGACTTCACTAGAAGTTGTAAGATGTAGACAATGCAGAAAAGTATACTTTCGTTTAAGTTTGACAAAAATTAGCTTAGAATATGTTCAATTAAGTTTATAGGGAAATTTAAAAATGTTTTAAGAAAAATGTAAATGCTGGTGTGTGTGTGTGTGTGTGTGTGTGTGTGTTTGTTCAATTTTGTTAAAATATGGTTGTTGAAGAATTCAAAGTGAATGAGGCAAATGTAAAATTTGTTTGTGCAAGTTTTGGCATGTGTACAGTATATGTGTGCACTAGGATCAAATGTGATAGTAAGATGCTTTGTAAAAACTCACTAATTATAAGCACAATGACTTGCCAAGGCAGCCTACTACAACTAATGTAAATTCTATCTAATTGTTTAGTTTTAACAATTTCCATAATAAAAGTAGGTATCCCACTCATCCTCCACTTGATTAAAACTGTGCCAAACCGCTGCGTCCCACAGCTTGGTTGCAGAGATGCACCTGTTCTAAACGGTGGAATGCCTTCCTCACCTCCATCACTAAATAAAGAAATTACAATACAATGCAATTTTTGGATTTACACATGATACACGGGAGTCAAATGTGATGTACGGCGTCTTTAAAGAAGAAAACCAATAATTAACTATGAAGGCCATTTGAATTTGTTTGCAGTGACAGTTGATCCCTGGTAGTCAGACAGCCCTACAGTGCACTGCCCTTCTGTGCACCTCCAGCATCTAAAGCCACAAAAATAGGCCAGTGGTCTTGACCAACATCTAATAATTGATCTTGCCAGGTGGATGTGCAGGTGCAAGTGTGCACCAAACCATTTTGTTGTGTTGCATTTATACACCTCTGCCAGCACCACTTTGCTAATTTTAGCACAGACAGGCTAGTATGCACCCAGGAAACAACCTTACAGGTACACGATGACCACACCCATCCCTTAGTAAGGTAACAAATCACCTGCTAGATGGCAGCAAAAGTTGGATTTTATCTCCCAGTATTGCTTATGACAACCCACCCCCAAGAGAACATTGTATCCAGCTGCTGGTTTCATATATAAGATATAGTGGACATATTGAAGAGACACTAATAAATGTATAGTGTTTAGACAACAAACAGGGATGACATGTTCCCTTTGATGAAAAAGAGTCTAGATAGCACAACTTTCTCTTCAACTGAAATGTGACACAGGGAAGCTAGAAAGTCCATTGTTACATGAATAAACCTATAGCCATGATATGTCATGACTATGTATTAAGTTATTGCACATAATAGTCTGTGTAATAAATAGTAATAGACTGTGGGGGAAAAAAAAGATGCACTGCCTCTCCGTTTGTTGCACGTCAAATACAGACATCAGGTTCCCCTGCTGCAGCAGTATAGCAGCTGTTGAGTGACTCTCCTCTAACTCATTACCAAACCTCCACCTGTGATTTCCACCTGGATACACCATCAGCTCCAATTTCCACTGTAGGCACCCCACGTGGAGAATAAAACACCCACTAGGCTGTCCCCTGAGGCAAATTTAGTATACTTCTTTGTATGCACCCAAACAAAACCATATAGTCTCCCCAGATGACACCATTACTGCTAACACATGTGTAAGTAAAACTGTTTATTGTTATTATTGTCGTTTTTGTTATGTTATTGTATTATTATGGTTAATATTTTTTATTAACAATTGAGATTCAGAAATACTTTGGCATATTTCACTGTTACTTGTTAGTCTTGATGTTTTCCTGCCCAATTTTTGTCAGTGAGACACAAACTATCCTGGTGAGGGGCAGAAAGTGTATTAGTTTTTCCTAGTGACAAGTTAGGTCTGTGGTCATTTTGTCTGAGGAGCGATGAGTGCTGAAATGTCTTTTTGAACCCTGCAGTCTAATAAAAAAAGGAGAGGAAATGACTCTCTTCTCTCTCCATCACAACAGCAATTTTCTTGGGCTCGTTCCGCCTGCCTTATGAAGAGATCCGGGACATTGTGCTGGAGGTAGACGAGGAAAGACTGAGCGAATCACTCATCCAGGTAAGACTGATGTTCAGCGTGGTGTTAGTTTTTTGACTCCCACACACGATACACATATTTTTTCTTACTGAAAGGTGTGTGTCTGTGTGTGTGTCTGTGTGTGTTTGAGACTGACTTTCTCTACAATTTCACATGGAAAGAAGATTTTTATATTTCAGTGTCTGGTGAATAGCTTGGTGACTCCATTTTAAACCTAGTATGGTCTGTTTTTGGCACAAGTCAGTCTCCTCATTCTCATGTGGACCACAGAGACCCCCCATTCATCTTACTATAATGGATGATGAAGGACAAGGCTTGGCAAAGGCTCCCCAACTCCACCCTCCTTTCCTCTTGCTTTTGTCTTAAACCATAATTGATGAGCTTCCTAAAGGCTGCTTGTTTTTGGTTCCATTTTATTTCTGTTTTTCTTGTCTCAGAAAGCATTAATTGAATGCAGGGCAAGTGCATCTGAGGTAAAGCTGCATGTAGGGCCTCAGTTGTACTGATAGTTCTTGCACTGTGTTAAGAACCAACACAGCTACTGTCTTTTGTTTCTATTGCAAGCCAGACATCGGTGGTGTATCAGTAGCAGCAAATGGAAGATTTTCATTATAATCTTGGCTGTGATATGGGATGTTGCGTGCATGAGTGTTTGCAAGAATGTTATATTTTTTTTCTTTCCCAACGAGCAGCGGCATCGTTCAAGTGAAGCTTTCAAGCTTAAGTCCAGAGGTCTTTCCTACCTTGTAAAAATAAATCCATAAAAAACATTACCTTTACCAGATATATATGTCCTTTCCCACATGGCTTATCAACAAACACTTGCACAAGAGCCAATCTGCTTCCTCCCACCTGCTTGGATGCAAGACACTAGTAAAAGGTGGTGAGGCAATATATATTTAGATGGGGCCTATCTAGAGAGCTGCCCTGCAGGACTATTATTTTGAGCTCTGATAACCTTTAATTTGCTGGCAATCTGGCAGAAAATATAGACAGTATGTTATGAGATGGCAGATCCCCCTCTGCTTTGTAAAGGAGAAAGAAATTTAAGGTGTTGACCCTTTCCAACCTTCAGCCTTTCCGTAGCAAAGTAGAAATAGTGTGTATCTGCTAGCAGGTCAGCATCCACACCAGGCCTTGTTGCACACAGCACCATACAGATAGTTTGACTGGTTTACAGTAGTCGGGTTGGGTTACATGAAAAGTAAACCACTCCATCCACCATCAAACAGCTACCATCAAACAAACCAAGCTGCTGTTGGTTGCTTTGTTGGAAGTTGGTCAATAGTCAACAGCCAGAGTTTGAAAAGTGGAAATAATGGCCCAACCTAACGAACAAACACTCAAGACATTTAAGCATTTTCCCACTGATGCAGTTACTATGATACAGACATCTGCTGTAACCTTCAAGTTCCTTTTGTTCCCAATTTTAAAATATATTCACTGTGAACCAATAGCGTAAGTGACAAAAATGGATGTTTTAGTTGCCACATGCTTGCACCTCTTTGTGAGGGATTCCGTCTCCGCCCCCGTCCATCCTCCCCGTACCTCTTCTGTTTCCCTCTTTAAATGTGAAGCAATGAGCCTGCTAAAAAAGAGGAAGGCTCAACAAGACTCATGAGAGCAAGTGTGTGAGTCAGCATAAGCATCTGGGAACCAAGCTAATGTCACCAAATCCAGGGGGAGACGGGAGGACCAGCTGAGTTAACTTATCGGTGCAGAAGGAGCCAACATCTGGCAAGTGTGTCACTGCTGGTTAGATAATGATGCTAAAGACAAAGTAACGCCTGGACTGAACTATTAGGACAATACTCTAAGAAAAAAAATTATATTTACTTCCATGTACTGTGTCAGTGTTTGCCCCACCTTTGTGTGTAGTGAATACACCAATAGTTATACAACTGTACCTTTGCTCTTACAAATATTTTACAATCTTAGAATATTTACAACATATGGATCACTTGGGATTAAATATAAATATGAAGGCTTTACAGAAGCTTTTGAGAGGCAGTGTAGGCTATGTCTTTCTTCTTTTTAATGTGCTCATTAATTTATTATCATACAGTAACATACTGATTGTGCCTCTTTATCGGGAAAGCTAGTGGAGGCAATGCATGATTTATTGATTGATGATTGATACATGATTGCACTACATTTAGTCATTTAAATTATTTTTAAATTTGTAGTTATTTACTTCAAGGGCCTTAAACACTTGAATTCTATTTCATGTATGTTTGAATCCATAGACAAGTTATGGACTTTATTTATTATTATTTTGAAATGTTTTCATGCAATTCTGGGAGGAGGAGGACTTATAAGGAGGTGATTCCCCCTTTTTTAGAACCTTTGCTTTTTTCTTTGCAATATCAGTCAAAGATTGTTTTATTATTATTTGTCTATGAAATATTATCTTTCAGAAAACTGATCTTCAGTTAGTTGCTAGGGTGGCTTTTACTTCTCTTGAAGAAAAAGAAAACTCAGGTTTTGTATTTGTGTTTTTGTCTTTACAACAGCATAAACATGTTTTCTGAATGTACACAGTATTGACATACAATTTCGAAAGAAAAGTGAAACTAATACATGACTAAATTGTATTTGTATAAAAATGCCACTGATTGTATACTTAGACATCCTTTTCGGATATGAGTTAGATGATATTGAACAAAAGCATGCAGAAATGAGCTGCGATCTCACAAATTAAACAGGGAAGCAAGTGAAACATGCCTAAGAAATACAGTTATACAGCTATACGCAGGCACTGAAGGGGAGCAAAGAGACTTCCTGCTGGGTGACACAGTCCTGAGTGTGGGCTCCATCTGCACAGTGCTCATCTACACTCATTATGCTGATTAATCACTCTACACCACCCACTTTCAGCCACACGCCAATCACCATTTATCCACATGGACAACTGCACACACACAAAGCGTAAAAAGATGTGGCTGCATGGCTTGGGCAAGGAAATGCATTTGGCATGTTACTAATGTTAGAATGAGTCGGGGGTTATGTGCACCTAACTTAAAAAAAATAATGGATTTAAAATGGGAAACAAAAGAAAAGATTGAAAGAAACTTATTTAAATAAGATGAAATATGATCCAAGATAAAACATATAATGCTTTTGATCAGCCATTTTTAACTAATAGTGTGTTCTTCTAGCTGTTACTTTTCACAGTTTTGATAGCTTGGTGCCACCTGTTGCACACACACACACACACACACACACACACACACAAAAGAAATAAACAATAGCTTTGCCAAGCACAAGTTACTTATTAATGGAACATGACAAATGTGATGGCTAATGTCAAAATACTAAGTAGTTTCTGATTAAAAAAAAACCTTTACTGAGGTATCACTATCAGTTGTGAAATCTTATTACTCATATTTTATAACAACTGTGGTAAATATAATGCTGGTTTGACATCCATGCTTTTTTCTTACTGACCTAGCATTTTATCACTTTACACTAATAGCCATTAATGAACACTCCAGCCTTGAGAAAGTGATGAACTGTACAGTGATGAACCTGGCAGTTCCACAAATCTCTCCTGTATACATGTAAACTGATGGAGTACAATGGCTCACTGGTCTCGTAGCACTTGATACAACAGGAAAATATACCACTTCAAAACTCAGCTCAGTTTAAAATTGTGCCTTGGCATTATTTTGCAAAGACGAGTGACAAGCAAGCAGGGAGTTGATAAATGGAAGGAACAGTGGAAATT
This sequence comes from Micropterus dolomieu, assembly GCF_021292245.1. NCBI lineage: Eukaryota > Metazoa > Chordata > Actinopteri > Centrarchiformes > Centrarchidae > Micropterus > Micropterus dolomieu. The sequence continues at coordinate 22,623,602 of NC_060168.1, read as the reverse complement.
GAAGGAATCAAGGAAGCAGGAGGTGTTCACAATGCATCTAAAACTCTGTAACTCAATCTTATTATCTTCCTTCTCCGTCGACATGTCTAATGTAATGATTTGTCAGCAGAATGTGACAGTGCACTGGCCTTGAAGTACCCCTACAATGTGTCACCCTGGCAGAGTGGATAGATAGGAGTTGATTGGCTCTCCTTATTCTGCATTAGGGCCCATCAGCGCCTCAGAGATGATGTACACATCCCTGAATGCTGGCAGACAGTCGTGGCTCTCACCATTCATCCAGACATCATATAAATCCTTGCAATTCTACACTTATTTTCATCCCCATGCACCCAGCGTACAAACATACGTATAGTACATGCAAATGGTTAGACGTGTCAGTTATCTTCTCTGTCTTCTAGTCCCTGGAAAATTTTGTCACTTTCATCATCCAGCCAATACATGTGTGCAAGTGCAAACACACACATGTTTGCATGCAATCTCTCTCTTGCTCTTTGTCTCTCCTCCTCACTTGCCCCACAGTATTCATAGTGCTGGTGGACAGAGGTCACTTTTGTATCAGGTCACCTTCATCAAATTCAAAACTATATCAGAGCAACCCCGCTACCATAGCCTCTATAACAATGAGATGAAGAAGACAATGAAAAATAATACTGAACATTGTCTCTGTGAAAACAGATTGGGCCTCAGAAAGCTTGGCAAAGGTCTGCTTTTAAAGGGTTGACAGCCTAACAAAGCTATTCATTGCTATTGTTGGCTGGCAACAAAAGCGTCAGGGGGATGTTTTGTAGACCTTGTTTGTGTGGGAACGAGTCAGGCATGTGCGCTTCAGGGTGCTGGTTGCATGTGTTTGCATTTAGTTTGGCACTGACTACAGGACGTCCACTGCCCCTAGTTCTATTTAGTGGCACCCTGGCTAAATGCTTATACTTATACCTCACTCACATTGTTTAAATCATGACGTGGCTATGCCAGTGACCTTGCTGTGTGACTTAAGTTGACTCTCCTTTAGTGTTTTAATTTCTCAAAGTCCCTCACAGCCTCTTTGCCCCGGGGAGAAGGCTTAACTGGCATAAAGATGGTCCCATGCCCTTATAGTCCCTGCCAATGGAACACAAGGAGGCCAAACAATGGCCAGATTATTAATAAGCACTTGTAAACTTGAATAGCTTATGGTGTAATTAACTGGTATGGTAGGTGGTTGCTCACAGTAGTTCACTGGCAAAGTTGATATGATGTAATACGTTGAGTGTCTCTTATTAGATGTATTCATTACTATATTACTTTTGTTTTTTAACCATATAAAAATATGAAGATGAGTGGAAGCAGTGACAGCGCTAAATTATCAGCAACTGTAATGTGAAGTGGAAAGTAATGTAAATAACGAGAAATTATATTTTATTGTATTGTCATATATTGATATGCTATTCATCATTATGCTACAAATAAGAGATTACGAGAACATTTTGAAGTGTTTCTGCTTACTTAAGTAATGTTCACATTCAAAGTGAAATATTTATGTAAAGTATTTATGTACTGAATCATTTCACTATTTGTTTGTGAAATTTGTCAATTAAATTACTGTATGTTCTCAAACTGTTGTGATTTAGATCAAAATACTTGCTTCAGTCCAATTACAACATATTTTGTTGGGATTTCCTTTTCAAGGTGGCTGAAAACTTGTACTAAGCTGGCCCATTTTAACGATAAAACACTGCAGGAAACCCTTTTCTGTTGTAGTAAAGGTCCCTGTGAAATTTTTAAATTACTACAAGTGGCTGACAATGTTGTTATTGTTGTATTACACATGTTTTGCAATCTCTGGGAGGAACTGTGTCCAAGACGTCGTTAGGAAGATTTCTTACTTACTGTAGGAGGGATTAAGTGGTATTGGTTTCCAGGAATTTAGATTAATGCTTTGCAAGTGTACTCTCCAGACTCTCCAAGCTCTCCAAGCTTTGTCTTTTGTCTTGCCACTTTTTTTTTCTTATTTTTCTTGTACAATACGTCTGCTAGACTACCTTGTGTTCCCTAGTTGCCTAATTGGCACATCATAGGGAATTGTTCTTTGTGATTACAGTTTACAAATTCTTAAATTTCCTACAATCCATGTGTACCCTCTTCTAATGCCCCCAGGCAAATATAAGCTTTTTATGGTTTAATCAGCTTTTCTACCTCCATCATGATGTCCAATTGTGGCCCATTTTTAATTTAACCATGTCACATCAAAGCTCATCGCTACATTGACCTCAGTGGATCAGAGCGAACGCATCAGCACAAAGGGCTGTATTAAGTCGGCCACTGAAGTTCAAAAGTTAAATCAAGATATACATATAAATCAGTAGTTATTCCGAGTCAGACTTCTGCTACACCGGTGTGTAACTTCATTTAAAAAAGTCATTTAAATCATCATCATTAAAAAAGTACCCACTTCTAGTTCATGCCTTTGGGCTTGTCAGGATTTTCTTCTGTTGAGCTTTTTGGGAAGTTTTTTCCTGTGCACCTAACCTACAGTATCTATTTAAAACCAGCATTTAATCCCAAAGAAATTATGTGGTGGAAAGACTGTCATGTAAGTGGGGGTGAGTGCAAGAATGTTGAAACTATTCACATATCTTTTGTTACTCTTAAGTCAGTTTTTGTAACTAAAGCTTGTACTGTGGTCCCTGAAATTTTAATTCATGCAGTAGTTCAACCTCTGATTAAAAAACCTGCTCTAGATCCGTCAGTTCTTGCTAATTTCAGGCCTATTTCCAAATTGCCCTTCCTTTCAAAAATCTTAGAGAAGATTGTGCACAGTCAATTATTGGCCTTTTTGGAAGAACATAAAATACTAGAGGTTTTCCAGTCCGGCTTTAAAACCTTGCACAGCACCGAAACTGCTCTTTTAAGAGTTTTTAATGATATCTTTTTAGCGACTGACTCTGGCGACTGTGTTATCCTTGTGCTTTTAGATTTAACTGCTGCATTTGACACAGTGGATCATGAAATATTGATTTCACGTTTAAGGCAGTGGGTGGGCATCAGTGGCATAGCACTGGAGTGGTTTAGGTCATACTTAGCGGCTCGAACTTTTTGTGTTAGCGTAGGTGAATTTATATCCTCCTCTGCTCCTCTCTTGTGTGGGGTCCCACAGGGCTCAGTCCTCGGCCCTCTACTTTTCTCTTTGTATTTGCTTCCACTTGGTTCCATACTTAGAAAGTACGGCATTTCATTCCACTGTTATGCAGATGATAGTCAGATTAATGTACCTCTTAAAAAGAAAAATGATAACACTGTTGGACAACTACTCAATTGTCTCGACGACATCAAGGCCTGGATGGCTCTGAACTTTTTAAATTTTAATGATAAAAAAACAGAAGTGATGGTTTTT
>NC_060168.1:22605177-22620129 GCF_021292245.1 Micropterus dolomieu | reverse complement strand
CTGGCTGCCTATTCAATTTAGGATCCATTTTAAAATTCTGTTATTTGCTTTTAAATCACTAAATGGTCTTGCCCCGCCATACCTCTCTGAGCTTCTACACTCTTATAAACCCGTCCGCGCTCTCAGGTCAGATGATCAGCTGCTCCTGACTGTGCCTAAAACTAAGCATAAGCTCAGAGGGGACCGTGCCTTTGCTGTGTCTGCCCCTAAACTATGGAATCATCTGCCTTTGCATGTAAAGCAGGCCTCTTCTTTATCTGTTTTTAAAACCCTTCTTAAAACCCATCTTTTCTCTTTGGCTTTTGACACCTAGTAAGATGTCGACTTCATTTACTTGATTTTATTTGTTACTTTGAATGTTTTTTATTGTATGGTTATTAATTGTACATATGTTTATGTTTATTTTTCTGTACAGCACTTTGGTCAACTTTGGTTGTTGTAAAGTGCTTAACAAATAAAGTTGGTATGGTATGGTATTGCTTTAACTGTGTTCCGTGATTCTAGAGCCATATGTTTTAAATATTTCACAAGCAATCTGCGTGTTTTAAAGCACATATACGTGTTAACAGGATCAATGATATTGACCAATATAACTGATGTCATCACTTCACTGTTTGTTAACCAGCTATCATGAAAAGTCACACAGTGTAACACTGAAATTAGGATTATGCCCACAGGCCAAAAATGGCCTGAACCATTTTTGTGTATTTAAAGAGAGAGTGAGGAGAGAGTAGTGGATTGACATAGATAGATATATACTCCCACAGATATTCTGAGGATTAATTTCAAACAAACAGTAAGAACAGTTTGTAGACTGCTGCTGAGCTGCAGTTTTTCCCCAACCCTACCCGCAACATGCCATGTGATCTAGCTGCTTGAAATGAGGGAGTCATCACTAAATGTTTAAGCACGCCCAGTTTTTGGTGTGTGTGGTAAGCTAACTCTCGTCAGCGGATGATATAGCCCTGGGGGCTTGTTTTGCAGAATATCAGAGTGGCTTCTTAATGTTTAATGTCTGCCAATGTATTTTATATTACCCCATCTCCCTTTCAAAAGGAAATGCTAATGACTAACACTGCACCACTGCTATTCATTTGTAATTAGTATTGCCCTATGTTGTGTGCAAATGCACTAGTGAGAATATCAAAGAAGTGCAGAGAAGTGTCCAGCAACTCTTTTATTTTATCTCGGCATGTCTTAACGAGTAAATGTGTGCACATCATTTTGAGCACTCATTGGCTGACATACCGGGGCTTTTAAGTAAACAGTGGGAAACATTTGTATTAATTTTTTGATTCTGGATGGGCAGTAGAATTTTACACATAAAACCAATATTTGCACATCCTGATTCAGCATGGGAATCTATGTTGAAGTCAAAATGATACAATGCAATACAATAAAACCATATTACTTTTATTGTAATAAAAGTAATATGGCTGAACAGGAATTAGTGTCATTGACAGTTGTGTAGTTATATTATACCATATGGGTTAGACCAAAACCAACTTATTGAATTTTTATTTAATTTCAACCTTGAATTTCTTACTTCAGTAGAAGTGGTGATACATGGAAACAGAAGGACCCTCACCTACCTGCATGTTATTTTACAGCATCTCTTAAGTCTCACTTTTGCGTGTTGATTTCATGCATTTCCATTTCAAATAAAGTGGAACTTACGGAGCTTTTAACTATTTAACTATCTATTTAACGTCACTTATTTTAGCTGAAGCTATCCTGAGTTGTTGTTTCCCACGACCACAATATCATGACTCAAAAACACGGTGTTATTACAGGCTTTTTGCAGTGTATTTGTGCCTTCCCTACTTGGGAAATTAAATGTGCTGTTTTTGAATGCACACTCATAAGTCATTTCAATTAAATTTACGAATGTGATTTTAATTCTTAGATGGTCATGCGGCTGTGTTTAATGAGTTCATGCTATGAATTGGCACCATCCACAGTGCCCGTCATCACTTATGGGATGACAACACTGTCCAACAGTAGGTAGCAAGAGAGAGGGGAAGAGTTTGGCGAAATTTTTGTTACTATTATGCCATGTGGACACAAGCAATGGCTATAACACATAACACATCAAACTTTCCACATAAACTTTAAATATTTGCACTTGTTGACCATATCTGCGTAACTGACCGTACCTTGTTGTCTATATTAACTCAATATGATTCGGCCTTTCAGGAAATGTACACATGGGGATTCTCGCCAATTATTGTCAGATCTCTCTCTCTCTCTCTCTCTCTCTCTCTCTAATGATATTCCCATCTTTTTTTGTAGCAAAGTACAAAGTCTGTCACTAAAAATACTAATACACACTGACTAGGTTGTCTCACAGTTAACTCTGCGTTGTCAGCTTTCGGCTACGCACTACTTCTCTTCACCTCGCCATCGTAACAATCTTTCCGCCAGGTCTCAGAAGTGTCTTTTGTACAAGCCTTGCTTGTTATTATTGTTTATCTCTCTTGTCAATCACCCAGATCACTACGATGCTCATCCATATGCATGCTCCCATCGTTACACGTGGTAGCCCATTGGCTGCAGGGTTTGGCAGTACCCATTGCCAGCCTTTGTTGTGTGCTGCAACAACAGGTGATTGTTGCAGCCTGGCACATTGTTCAGCATCATTTGCATGGTGTAAAAGTGCACATGTGGGGCAAGGCGATAAGTATTGCTGTGCATTGGGCCTGTTGGATTAGAGCTTAAGCAGGAGAAACGGGGTTCCCCTTGGGTTTAATTGTGGTGTATTTTGGCACACAGCACATAACTCTTCTGCATCAAATAATTTTACAATGAAATGTGAAATACATTATGCTGATTTTGGGTGGGGGGGTAAGACAGAAAAGAAGAAGTAGTGTTGAATAAACAAAGTAAAGGCAGGGGAAAGAGAGGCAAAGCTTGGTGCAATATCAAATGTAGAAATTGATGGCCTGGACCCAAGGTGGTACATGTAGTGTTCACTGATCATCACCACGCTGTTGATCTGCAGCCACAGGGTCCAGGCCAGGTACTCTGTCCTCAGGTTGAATATCGATTAAAAGAACACACACACACACACACACACACACACACACACACACACACTTAAATGAGTACAGATAGGCGAGTTCATGCAAAATACAGCACAACAGTTAAATTTTGATTAGTTGGAGCCCATGCAACTTCTCCTCAGGCACACTGGGTGCTGTATTTTCTTAACTGAGTAAAAAATGTGTTTTCTGTTTTCACTCTCCAATTCAGTGTCTTTGTTTCTGTGACAGATGGCACATCACTCACAGAGACGTTCTCAGACAGCAGACTCCACAAACAAATTAATTTCTATTACTGTTTTGCATGCTAGCTCTCTTCTTCATTGATTGACAGTCTTATCATATACTAGCACTGTATTAGGATGGCTGTATGAGACATTGTAAAAGATTATCCACAAATTAGAGATGATTTCATTGCAGTGCAGTAATGTTCACCAATTTTTTCCACCTTGACAGTTTTGTTTTTTAGCAAATGTTATACATATATATTGCCAACAATGTTGTATCAAAGTTCACTAAATGATCATATGTGCATTACATTTTAAAGCAGATTTCATCTGAAAGTTCACAGCATGTTTGGGTGTCTCTTCTCATCTCTTGCCGTCTCTGTTTTATTTAGTTTGTTTCTTTTCTGCCTCTGTTTGCCTACTCTTCTCTGTTATTTTGTCTTTCTTTACCAAATTCTAGCTCTCTGTTTATGTCTTCTTCTTTCTGTCTGTCTATCTGAACCCTCTATTTACCTTGTGAATTTCCATCTTTATCCTGCTTCACACCTTTCATGCTAAGTGTAAGTGCCCAGGTGTGCACATAAAAAAATATATATATAAATCCTCCATATTTCCTTCTAAAAGACAAATTTAATGTCACAGTAAGTCTGTCAGGTTTTCCAGCCCCAACCCTCAAATTAATCCCTCCCCTCTCTATCACTTTCTCAACCTTTTTTTGCTCTTGCTCACTGTGTTTGTGTCTTTCTGTCAGACTGCACTTCTCATTTAGTTTAATGCGATTTTAGAATCTGTCACACCCAGTTTGTTGCCTGTCAGCCTGTCACTGTGGCGTTGCTCATAGTGAGATTTGAGGTGTTTGTGTGGTTTGGCAGGGTGTAGATTCTTTAAGACTACACCGGCCTGTATGACTGACGTTCATTGTTTAACACATTTACCTGTGAGACAAGATTTTCTATTTGTTGTTGTTGTTTGTTAAATTCACCTATAATGTTGCAGTTGAATGTAGAGGATAAAACCTTTATTGTAATTGTAAATGCTTTACATATCATTCCAAATGTAAAAAGAATTATTGAATTTGGAAGGTACTGCACTCGTTTTACTGAGCATTATCTGTCAAAACTCTCCCCATTCTTGTAAACAAAAACACAGCTTGATAGCCTTTGTTCCACATATTCACTTTGCAGTTCTGTGGTAGTAACCTTTTGTTTGAGATGGATGCTGTGTACACCCACAACCGATTGTGCAAAGTTACTTTTTTTTCTCTTTTGACTCTTAAGCTTAGTTTTAAAAAAAAACAAAAAAACTTTGAAATTCCACATAATGCGTTTTTTTGGGAACTGTCAAGCATTGGTTTGAAAAGTAAGACTTGCAGAATGTTGAGAAGTCTTGTTGACTGTCTATTATTTTGTTATTGATTTAAACTGAAGTCATCACTGATTTGCCATGAGCCAGGTAAGGGAGCCTGCTGAGGTGTCACGGCGGGGAGATGGCAGTCCCGTGTTGCTCTTCATCACAAGCCATGGGCACAATACCACGTGTTTCTCTGTCTCCCAAAATTGAGAAGAAAATCAATTAATAGGAGAAAATCACATTTGTCAAGCACATGACAGACATGGCTCCCCTTCTGTCTTTGTTGTACTGTAGACCATAGGCCTAGTAGAGCAACACAGTTTACTCAGATCATCTTTTAGACATCCTTAATTTAACCCAGCTTAATAAAGACTTTATTGCTCTGAGAAAACCTTTATGGATTGATGTGTCTCAGACTACATCTTAAGTTTTCTTGGTTTTCATTTTTATATTACTGTTGGGAATATTCTTCTCTGTGCTCTAAGTATTTTTAACGTGTAGGGATCATAAAGTGGGTGTGGTAGATATACAAGTCCTGCTTCACACATCAAAGAAAGAAATTTGGACACTTAAAAAATAAGAAGGTAATGTTACAATTCAGTGAGCATTTTTACTTTGCACTACATCAGCACCTGCTGTTTTTTAACAGCATGCAGTGCTGTAAACTGCATGATTAAGTTTATGCCTAATACATGTCTAATACCCTCCTTTTAAACTGTATTAACTTGGCATGGGTTCACAGATGCTGTGAAACTGTGAACTCAATTCACTGGAAGCTAGTTGACAGCAGCCGAGATCAAAGTATGGGAGTGAAAGCCCTACAGATACCGTCATCCTCTACAAATGTGTAGTGAACCATAACATGTAGCTCAACTACTTTTACACTCTCCTTTACCCTTGCAACCACTTCCATTCCTCAAGTACATGCCGTTTTCATATTCTTGGTAGCAGTGGTGGAATTATTTCACAAATATTTACTATAGTTATTATTTATGTTGTGGGCAGCGTGGTGGTACAGTGGTTAGCACTGTCGCCTCACAGCAAGAAGGTCATGGTGTTCAAATCCCGGTTACCCCGGTCTTTCTGTGTGTAGTTTGCATGTTCTCCCCGTGTCCGCGTGGGTTCTCTCTGGGTGCTCCGGCTTCCTCCCACCATCCAAAGACATGCAGGCTAGGTTAATTGGTGTCTCTAAAATTGTCCTTAGGTGTGGATGTGAGTGTAAGTGGTTGTTTGTCTATGTGTGGCCCTGCAATGGACTGGCGACCTGTCCAGGGTGTACCCCGCCTTTCGCCTGATGTCAGCTGGGATAGGCTCCAGCCCCCCGCGACCCTGTACGCAGGATAAGCGGTTGACGATGGATTGATTATTTATATTGTATTCTGTGTATATCTCACTGTTACAGCAGTAACAGTGAGAGGTTCTCTCTGAGTCCTTGAGTTGACCTGTACCTTTAAATCTATAATAAATGATTGAGTATCACATGCAATGATATCCTAATCTGTTTCAGAATAGGAAAAACAATTTTCTGCACATTGATGTTATGGTTATTCTTTGAATTAAAATTTAACACATTTTGACAGACAGGCATGGATTGTATATTCACATGTTTTTGCACTGATGGAAATAAATTGTGCTAGTGCATGTGTTATTGCACTTGTCTCTGGCAAAGATTAAGTAATTCTGATTTATCAAATTCGGCACATGGTTGATTGACAGTTGAAACGTAATGGATATTTTAATGATCACAACCAGACTTTATAAATGGCAGTTTTTGAGCGTCAGATAAAGATATGCATAAAAATATACAGTACTTGAACTGTGACAGTCAGCAGACAAATAGTATATCTAGAAATGAAGGCCATTACAATTGTTTTTGGGGCAACTGGAATGCACAGACCCAGAGAGCATTTCTGAGGAAACAGGAAAATAAAACTACCTATTGGAAAAGCACTGAAAATGAATCCATGTACACTGGTTGCACATTTTGACTTGTATTTTGACGGGGGTGCAGTCAATGTACAATTTCTGTTGACACGTTTAAGGGTAACTTTGGTATTTTTCAACCTGGACCCTATATTTCCATGTTTTTGTGTCTGTGATTTATTGAGACAATTTTTCTTAGGAAATCAGTCCACTAATGAGTGAGTGTGCTTCAGTCGGCAGCATTGAACAGTAGTCCTAATGTAGTCCTTGCGGGAAATGGTGCACAGTAAAAATATTTCCACTAAATTGCGTGTTTTGCCATTAATAGGCTCATATTGTTAATACAAGTGTCTGACAAGATTATGGAAAGGATTCCTATAGAGACATACCCAGTTAAAAAGTAATATTCTTTTTTGTTTAACAAGAAGCAGTCGCTATATCATACCAGACTCCCTAGACAACACCATAATTTTACCTCCAGTTTTTTTGTGTAATTGTGTGACGTTGGTGTTTTTAACCCTTTAAAACACCAAATTCACTCAATAACATAAACTAATCCACCAAGGCAGTGGTAGCAACTCCCGTGTTGTGCGAGGTAAAATCTTTTGTCAAGGAGTCTGGTGGCTTTGACGAAAGTGATGTAGCTACTGTTTCTGCTTAACACAAAATATCTTACTCCTTAAAAAAAAAGTCTATTTCTATAGGGATCCTTTCCATAATGTTGTCAGACACACACATTTTATTTTTGACAAGGAAATACATAGCGGGATTTATGAATTTTTAACCTGAAGAACCACATTTTGCTGTTGATGTTTTGTTGGTGGATTGCTGTATCTTGGCAAGTGTGCTGATATGTAGTGCCTTCATCTTCGCCCAAGGCGGTAAATGAATGTGTAGTGTTGTTAGAATACTTCCAGTAATCTCTCCTAGACTGCTGTGTGTGTCTGGTGGCCTGCGGTGAGGAGTCTGGCCTAGCATCATCGCCCAGTCTCCCACATTGCCACACATATGGTGCAGCCTTTGTGTCAATTGTGCTCTATGGGGTTTCTAATAATTAACAAGATGACAGACATATGAAATGACAAGTACAAGGTGGTATCTACTTTCTATTACCTAGTCTTCTGTCTGTATTTTTCAGATGTATTCGACTGTGGCATCTTGAATGATTTCACCTCTTTCAAAACATTAAACCCACTCCTAATTTAATAACAAAGTCCTCCACTTTGAAAATGGCACATCTAATGAATTGTTTTAGTTCTGTTTGTATTTATGTTTTTATATGTCACCATGGATTTCTGCATGCTTAAGTAACTGACAGTATTAAAAGCACAGCTTTACTGAAGAAGGAAAGAATCAATATTAGAAATTGGATGAAATACATTCACCAGCGAAAACTCTGCTAAGGAAACTTTTCCTTGATGTCTAAACTATGCCAAACCAGACTCAACTCAATTTGAAAGCTGCTGTAAATTGTTCAAGGGTGAAAACATACCAATAATTATTCTTCTTTGCTCAGGAAGCAATGTCAGAGAAAAACATGCTAAATAATCGGATTTACCTCAGTATTAGAAATTAGGTTTGCTGCTGTGTTGATGCCATTCCATCAGGACCAAAGATACATTGTCAAGGAGAACTGTATTACTAATCCAGCTACTAATGTCCCTTAGAGTTCAAGAGAAGAATTTGATATACTGTGTTGTGCTGGTAGACTGGTAGGTTTTTTTTCACTTGGAGTTTTATTATTATATTTGCACGCACATTACTCTGGATAGGATCAATCTTTATATTTTACTGAGACATTTATATTTAGTTAATACGCATTTTAAGACTTATTGACTGCATAGAAATAATTATTATCAAGTCTGTTAACGTCAATCATTTTCAGTTAATAGTTAACACACCTTAAAACCCAGAACCTGCGATGATGTTTTGGCCACTTCTTCATGAAAAAGGTTACCAGGTTTATGAAACAACATCAAGAGGAGTTTCCTTATGAAAGGTCAAGAGTGAATAATTAGCAACATTAGCTTTGAGTTGGATACAGTATATCCATTGTTTTGAACCAAAAACCATGTGCCCAGTCATCATTTAACTTAACAATATAAATCCATCCATACAAATCCAATTACACAAACATGTGTTTTATTTTTCTATATAATCAACAATCTTTGCTTTGCTTTTGCTTCTGCTGATATGATCAAAAGCCCTCATTATCATGGTACCATTGCTTGCTGCAGACCCTAATTGGAGCTTCAGCAAAAAGCAAGCAACATTTGATATAATGGCTACCTCCCAAACAGGAATGCCAGGCCTGCGTTATGGCTTACTTTTTATATTGCTGAATTCCCTGAGGGCAGGACAGAGATGTCATCATTAGTGGGCAGTAGACTCTGGCAGCGGTGCCTGCGATAGCTGCAGAGGTCTATTGAGTGGTCAGCCAGGCCTGTGGCCCAGTAGCAGTGTCTACTCTCTGTTTTCCCCGTCTGGGCTCCCATCTGGCCACGTGACCCTGTGCCAGTCTGCTATCGCTGAATACATTTAGGGAGCTAATGAGGAAGGAAGCTTTGTGAAGACCTGGGAAAGGGCACCTCTTCTTCTCCTCCTCCTCTCAGAAAAAGAGTGAAAGTCGCTGTGGTCAATTTTATTAACTTGGCTGACCTTCACACAAACAATTAACATTTACAGAAAACACAGCCCCTCCCATTATCTTCCTCATCTCCATCTTAATCTTCAACCTCACCACTAGCAGCATCATCTGCTCCTGCAAGGGAAATTCAACAGAAAAGTAGCAAATTAATGACAAACTTGTTGCATGCATTTTTTTCAATTGCAAGGTGATGTGGATTACGCAGTAGAAGGTCAGTTATCTGAAGGTCCCTGGCATGTTTGGTAATTGGCTAAGGGTCACCGCTGTCACAATAAAAAGCCAATGTGAGCAGTAATTATGTGACCTTATCTACTTATCCTCCTACCAGATAATCAGCAAACCACTATGCATTCTGAATGAAATCTATTGTAACAAAGATACATATATAAGATGAAAAAATGTTTTCTGGTAGAACCCTAAGGATATATCCCATATAATCTGTATTAATATACAAATGTATGACATACCTTACATGCAAGTACCTGTTCTTCCACGGTTCTTCCACGGGCACATTCTAGTTTAATGCTTGTACTGTCTGATCTCAATGAACTGTAGTTATTTAGTTTTCCCTAACTCTAAGCCAACCAGATAAGTTGAATACACTCAGCAGCCTTGCTTGTAGGGACTCTTTTTTTTCTCTTCCTACTGTGTATGGTAGCCTGCCAATCTTGTGTGTGACGTGGTTTTTATCCTGACTTGGACAGAAAATGAGATTTGCATTAACCGTAGTTTTCTCTCTCTGTGTTTGTGCGTGCATTTATGTGTGTGTGTTTGTTTATGTTTGCTCTCCCGTTTGTAGAACCTGATAAAGAACCTACCAGAGCAGAAAGAGCTGAATGCGCTGGCGGAACTAAAGGGTGAATATGAAGAGCTAGTGGAGTCAGAGCAGTTTGGCATTGTGGTGAGTATAATTTCCTGGTGACTACTGGATCGCCCCAAGAGAAACACATAGTATGCACAATCATTCTCCCATTCTGCTATAGTCAAACACGTGCAAGCATGCACAGTTGAGAAATTCAATTTTGCTCACGCTTTCTGTCTCTCTATACCTCATATAGACTCACACACATGCACTGCACTTTTACACTTTTGTCTGTCTTCCTCCAGCATTATTGTATACACAATCTTTTGTGGGGGACTGCTGGATTTTGACAGCAGTTTAGCAAGGGCCCAGGAAATTAAGCAGTGCTAAGTATAATTTAGAAGAATGCATCCCAAGAGTTGCACTAATGTTTAATTAAAACATCTAATAATATAAAGGTGTTATACATGTTTAATAAAAAAGAAATCAGCATGGTAACCCAACTTCCAAATGACAGGGGCTAGGTTTCTTTTTTTTTATTTAAGCACTTTTGACTCTAGCAAAGAACACTTCAATTGTCTTTTTTTCAGTCATCAAAAGATACTGGATTTTCACCGGAAAGGAATAGTTCCAGGAATAGTATGGCAAGGCATAGTTGTACTGTAAATCAATTGTAGAAGAAGGAGATTACATCATCAAGCTGTTCTGACCTTTCCACATAGTTACAGCTGTGATTACCTTTTAATTAACTGCTCTTGCCATCCATTTACCAAGTGAATACCCAGCACTTAAGGAAACTGTAAAAGGAAGTGTTATCTTTAAACCTTACTTTACAACAAAATCATAGAGGTACATTACTAAGTGTTCAATTAGACCCAAGGGTTGCAGATGTGCTCTAGCTGCCTAGCTGTTCTTTTTATTTGTTGAAGGTTTTTTTGCCTATGTCTTTTAGGAGATGTAATGAAGCACAGGGTGCTAGTTTCCCTCGTGATGTCACCGATTTTGTGATCATATACCTCCCCAATGATGAAGCAGCTACTCAATGCAGAGCTATTTAGTTCCCATAGAAAATAAGCCATGTTCAAGTTTGTGTCTGCCACAACTGTCACCAACATGCTCTCTTTCATTGTGATTTGTCCTTATTGAATACAAATCAATTCAAGTGGCGCACATGCCCATGCATGCAAGGAAGTGAGGTGGGTGGGATTGTTCGGGTGTGTGGGATGGAGGGGGGTTGACAGACAACTTGCCCATACGCACAAATACATTTGAGTAGTAATGAAATATTATTGGCTGGATCTGAAGGTTGCCTCCAAGCAGTGGATTATGCAGCAATCTGTAGAATTTGTTTGTGGTTGCTGCTTTGCCACATATCTTACAGCCAAAACTCTATTTGTTTTAATTCCCTCCTATTTTCTCTGGCTTCAGTGATTCCACTCCCAAGCCCACAAGCATTGATTGAGGCTGTTTTATTATTTATGACAAATCTGTTTAATGGGAGATTCCTTTATCCATATGAAAGTCAGGAGGCAGGAAAGAGGTTATTCCCATTTGCTAAAGAGGGTGGTTGATTTTCAGTTCATTAAGACTAGTCGCAGCAGTAATTACACTTGAGATTCAACATGGCGATGATGGCAAGGCAGTGTAGCTTAATAGAATTTCTTTTATGCCCTTGTTTTATCAAGTTATTAAAAGTTATAGTAGGAACTCATTATTCTAAAATGATTTTCAAATATCTCTGAGATTGTCAGGAGCAGAATTCATGGTTGAGAACCATATTAATCACATAAAGCTTTTTGTGCCATTTGTTCATAAATATGTGTACACTATTTGACTATCGTGCACTGGCCTGCAACTGCAGTTTTCCTGTCAAGTGATTCACAACTTGCTTATAATCAACTGATGTTCTTTACTTAATACATATATTTTTAAGGGTTGATCACACAAATAATAGACTGATACATATTAATGCATAGTAATGTGTTTAACTTGTATCATTAAGTTCAGATAGTGTCACTGTCACAATTATGTGACAAATGTGCGTGTTTATTTTTAAAATGGCTACCAGTGGTTGTATGTGTTCATTTTGGATTGCTCTCAGTATTGATTTCCAAGAGAGCTGACTAAAGCAAGTTCACCAATTTAGTGCAAGGGAGTTGAAGCCACAAAGGTGGAAAGCAGAAAATGTGACTTTGAATAAGCTGAACCTGTGTTCATTTACCCTGAACATACACATAATATGTAACTAATTACTTTTAGGCCATGTTTATTTGTTGGTATCCAAAGTTTTTTTTATACCCTTAGATGAGTTCAGTAAAACTCCTACGACCACGCCTGAATGGCATTCTGTTCAAGCTGACGTTTGAGGAGCAGGTGAATAACATCCGGCCAGACATCATGAATGTGACATTTGCCTGTGAAGAGGTAAAGAAGAGTGAAGGTTTTTGCAAACTCCTGGAGCTGGTGTTGCTGATTGGCAATTACATGAATGCTGGCTCAAGGAATGCCCAGTCGTTTGGTTTCAACATCAGCTTCCTCTGCAAGGTAACCGCCACACACAACACAGATGAACACCATGCTGTGAAACTGTCTGAAACATGAACTGGTGTAACTTCCCGAATAACCTGTACTTTGAAAGGTGCATAGGTGTCACCAGAGGTCTGTTGCCATGGCAATTTATGCTGCATCTCTAAACTGCTCCGAGCAGGTTATATTCGTGGATAACTCGAGGTGTATACGTATGCGACACACCACATCTGTATCCAGTGTTCATAATGAGAAGTAGGCTATTAATACATATCACTTAATACAATATCTTTATATTTCATCCTGACTTGTTCCACTGGGGTTGCAGCTTGAAATGAAATTATTCTTAACACAACAGCATTACTTTCATACAGGGAGCCCTGCAGCCCTGATGATTTTAAGGAGGAGATCTTAATTAAATAATGGGCCAGTTTCTGAGATGAATAAATTATCGTAAGTGTGTTCACATATTTAATTTGACGTCTCCAAAAAATACAGAGCCAGGCTGGAGGTTTATAAACTGAGAAGAAAAAGAAAATTCCTAAATCGGAAATTCCCTGAAATTAAAGTCACAAAAAATCCAAATCACTCTGGCGATTGTTTCTGAATAGGCCCAATTTAAAGTCTCTAAAGAAGATTGTGGGTTAAACTCACAAGTATTTCCTCATTGCTAAATCTGATTGCGAAGTCTAATATGACTTTCCACTGCATGCATAATGCACGGCAGAGGTGTGTGTGTGTGTGTGTGTGTGTGTGTGTGTGTGATGTTGCAGCCTTGCAAAGTGAAGTTTCTCTTATAAAGGCATGACTATAAAGTAAGAGAATAGTCAAGTTTTTTTACTTGATTAATCTTGGGATTGTTACCCCTCTCCGCTGGCTCCAATTTTTTTTTTTATTACAATGGACCTTATGTGAAGTTGTACCTTTACATCTTAATCACATTACACATAAAAGGAGAGTCCATAAAATACTAAATAGATAATTACAAACAAGAACACTGTGAAGATAATTACAAATTTACTCACTGCCACTGCCAATAAGCCTCACTGGCGTCGTTCGCGGCCACAGTGTTAGATTTAGCCGTTAATGTGTTTTTACTCTCCTCACATCTTGACACTATCATCAGGCATTCTTCTAGGGAAAGTACGGAGCATGCGTTGTTATGAAAAAACTCTGCCTTGCAGAGCAGAATATGCCCCCTTTTATGCGAAGGTGCACCAACTAAGCAGTCAGAGTTTGTTAACCCGGACTTTCCTTGATAACACGGAGTTTAATCTGAGTAGATTAAACTCCCTTTGTAGTACATGCCACTGTTCAGCCACACACACACACACACACACACACACACACACGTATATATGTATATGTATATTGTGATATACTGATATGGTATCAGGATAGGCCATTTTTACAAGGGGATGGTGTTCTGTAAAATTGCATATGTGTATAGTCTACCTGTATTTGGTCACATTTTGTCAGCCAATCCATTTATAAGAGATCAATGTAGTCTCCAATTTCACAATTAGTTGTTTTATATGCACAATGAAATTGTGTCGTTTTTTCTTTCTTTTTTTTTTTTTTACAAATTCATAGATGTGTTCTACAAACACACTTTTTGAAGTTCTTTTGAAGATTTTTGAGAGTTCCCTGATATTTGAAGATTCCATGAGCATTTCTTTTCCCTACATCTTATGGGGGTGGAAAAGAAATTATGAAGAAAGCACCTCTTTGAAACCTGGCCACATGCACAGTGTTTTAAAAACATCAGCCAAGTTGCCCTAGAAGCTCAGCTTTCTTTCATGCCAACTGCTTACAGGATAAATATCCAGCAAAAGAGGTATATCTGCTAAATCAACGGCATGCGAACAAACTAGGAATTTACTAAGAGCTAAAAAATGGGCTCTGTTGTCTTTAAAGTAGCTTTGGCACTGTTTTGTGTAGCATAGGCAGTGTGAGAATATTTATTGTAGCTTTTATGAGTGGACAATAACAGCTCTATCCTAAATGATCATCTCAAATGGATCAGTCATGTCATGTCAAAACACTCAAAATATGATTTTTCCTAAAACAAGGTTTAACTTCAACATAGTGTCCCTGACTCGAGGGTGCAAGCTCCAAAATGATGAATCTTGCGTCGAGTGCAAGGCGCCTGTTCGTACACCTTTGAATTTTTGTAACTAGACTTGCCTGAGCCAGCAATCTTGAAAATGTGGAAGGGATTTGGTATGGTTAATCCATGGTGCTTTTGGTATTCTTGCAAGCTGACTAAATCAGTGTGGAGTGTCAGTGCAGAGCCTGGTAATGCCTCAGGGGGCTGATTGGGCCATTATGGATGGACAAAAAAAAAAAAAAAAAAAAAATCTGCTTTCTCACTTCGGTAAGTCAAGTAAATGGCCCCCTGGGTGGCAGGTCTAGGGTACCTAATGGGCTCATCAT
>NC_060168.1:22562884-22605077 GCF_021292245.1 Micropterus dolomieu | reverse complement strand
GTATATTGTGATATACTGATATGGTATCAGGATAGGCCATTTTTACAAGGGGATGGTGTTCTGTAAAATTGCATATGTGTATAGTCTACCTGTATTTGGTCACATTTTGTCAGCCAATCCATTTATAAGAGATCAATGTAGTCTCCAATTTCACAATTAGTTGTTTTATATGCACAATGAAATTGTGTCGTTTTTTCTTTCTTTTTTTTTTTTTTACAAATTCATAGATGTGTTCTACAAACACACTTTTTGAAGTTCTTTTGAAGATTTTTGAGAGTTCCCTGATATTTGAAGATTCCATGAGCATTTCTTTTCCCTACATCTTATGGGGGTGGAAAAGAAATTATGAAGAAAGCACCTCTTTGAAACCTGGCCACATGCACAGTGTTTTAAAAACATCAGCCAAGTTGCCCTAGAAGCTCAGCTTTCTTTCATGCCAACTGCTTACAGGATAAATATCCAGCAAAAGAGGTATATCTGCTAAATCAACGGCATGCGAACAAACTAGGAATTTACTAAGAGCTAAAAAATGGGCTCTGTTGTCTTTAAAGTAGCTTTGGCACTGTTTTGTGTAGCATAGGCAGTGTGAGAATATTTATTGTAGCTTTTATGAGTGGACAATAACAGCTCTATCCTAAATGATCATCTCAAATGGATCAGTCATGTCATGTCAAAACACTCAAAATATGATTTTTCCTAAAACAAGGTTTAACTTCAACATAGTGTCCCTGACTCGAGGGTGCAAGCTCCAAAATGATGAATCTTGCGTCGAGTGCAAGGCGCCTGTTCGTACACCTTTGAATTTTTGTAACTAGACTTGCCTGAGCCAGCAATCTTGAAAATGTGGAAGGGATTTGGTATGGTTAATCCATGGTGCTTTTGGTATTCTTGCAAGCTGACTAAATCAGTGTGGAGTGTCAGTGCAGAGCCTGGTAATGCCTCAGGGGGCTGATTGGGCCATTATGGATGGACAAAAAAAAAAAAAAAAAAAAAATCTGCTTTCTCACTTCGGTAAGTCAAGTAAATGGCCCCCTGGGTGGCAGGTCTAGGGTACCTAATGGGCTCATCATAGAGGGGGAGGTTGATGACGGGAATGAGCAGCTAGGAGAAGGGCATAGGCTGACCCACCTTCACCGTCCACCTTCAGCCCTCTACTACAGCCCCTCATCCCACCAAGGACAAACAAATCTTCCGGGAGCCAGCCTGGTCACACATATGCAGCAAGGTGAACATCTGGTCTGGCTAGCACAAAACACTTAACTATATTTTTCAAATAATATCTGTATTGCGATAAAACACTTGAAACAAATTAAAATATGCATGGTAGTTAAGAATTTAAATACATCCGTTATATGACTCAAAAACAAAGACATATTGGGCCTCATACAAGAACCACTTGCATGAACATATTTTTTACTAATTGATTGTGTATTTCATTACTTTAAGCAGTTTTTTAACAATATCATCATTCATTTAAATTGGCTATTGATGCTATTGTATATCACCAGAATATCAGCATGCACATCTCAAACTGCAAAACAACTTAAATTAAGCACTAACTTTTATTCATTTCATTTAGCTTCTGCTTTTATCCAAAGCGACTTACAATTGCTGTACATGTCAGAGGTCGCACACCTCTGGAGCAACTAGGGGTTAAGTGTCACAACGGTGGATGGGTCACAATGGGGGATTGAACCCGGGTTCCTCACACCAAAGGCAGGCATCTTATCCATCACCACCACCCACCAACTTAAGGCTAATTTGTCTTTGTGTATAATAAGGTGAACTGGAATATCTTTTCATTATTTTAGTTATCTGAAGTTAGGAACCTTTGAATCTGACGAGGCATAATTGTACAAGCCCACCATATGAAAAACAAGTAAGATAAAGTTAGGATAAGAATATGAATGAATTGCTTGAGGCTCATTGTTTCTCATGGCTTTATTCTGTATCACTGATGAAAAACATGTAAACAGGCTGTACTCAATAATTAGAGACAACATGGCTATGATTTGTTTTCAGTTTCAGTTGAAAAGAACAGGCTATCTACTAGGCACCTGACTTGGTAACATGGAGTAATCTAACCACCATAAGTGTCATTTTGTGGCCTGCTTTCAAAATATGGGATTTTCCACAGCTGTAATTACTGTCACACATGTCCACATTACATGCGACTTTTAATCACTATGTTCCTTGTATTTACAGAATTCATTCTCAGCAGTGGCCTTGCAGGTTTTTATTTGTTATATACTATATATGTACTGTGTACTATTATATGTAGTTATATGAGCAGTATACAGTATGTTTGTCTTGTGCTGCAGCTCAATCTGCAAACTAATTTGATGAATTTATGAATATAGGGCCAAAAATCCTTCTGTATGTGTGGGGGCTCTCCATTCCCATCGCCACTTCTTCTGTTATTAGTTTATTGGTTTTTTTTATTTATTTTTATTTCTTTTCAAACTAGATATTTAAGTGGAAGCTTGTTTTCTTTTAATATACCTTGCCGCTCTAAATGCTCAATGCATTGGAATGTATTGCACTAACTAGTGAGAGACTTGGAATAATTTTATCTCAAGGCAGTTTATGTTATGAAAGATTGAATTATATCACAGTTTACAATTTGCTTTCAGCAGCACAGTAATGAAGCAGCATTTCCCTATCCACTTAAAATGAACTTATTTGTTTGAAGGGGTAGCATTTATATACACTCCCTCCTGTTTCACCATAAAAACAGAGACACATAGACACATTTTAAGCAGCTAGTGTACACGTGTAAAACGGTCTTTTATATAGGTAGTGTCAAAAAAATCTTTTGAGTTAAAATTCCAGCTAGCCTAAGCTCAAAGAGAGAATTCCAAAGCCTAGGAGCTCTGACAGAAAAAGCCTTTTTCACTTTGACTTTTAGCACAAACTTTGAATTGGCCAAGTGATGGACTGGGATTAAATATGGCCCTGGACTTTTTCAGTTGCTAACATGCATTGGTCAAAACTGAAGTCACATTGTCAAAACTCTTCACACAGCCAGCAAAACAGAAACATATGTGGACCAAACTGTCATTTTTCATTGCTTTCACACAAAATGCATTCAATGATCACTTTCTCCAAAATCCATGAACTCTTTTCTCATTACTACTTCACCACCTGCAAAACACTGTATATCTGCAGCACATTTTTCAAAACATTGTCCAAAACTGTTACAAACACATTCAAAACAAAATGATTGCAAATATCCTGCATTTTTGCTGTAGCTGGACAGATATATGTATAGAAGATCTTAGCAGACCATTTACGTACATTTTATGTTTACGTTTATGTGTGTAGAGAAATGCGTGTAGTGTTTTGAATATGGTTTTACTGTAAAACTGCAAGCTGAGTGTAAAGCAGGAAATGTTTGCTTGTATTTTAGCAGAATTGGTTCAAGGGGTTGGTACATCAATTATAGACAGTGGTCATTGTGTCTCAGGTGTCAGATTTACTGTGTAAACAAGAGCACTGAAGTTTCAGTAACAACTTTTTTTTCACAATTACAAATGCATTTCTGATTCAGTCTTGTTACATATACTAAAATGAAAATATGTTATTCTGACATTTTTTCTCAGTCACTTTGGTACATTTCTAGAATCATCCTTAACATTTGCAAAACTGTTTGTATTGGAAAACTATGGCTAAGGTTTGGATGATAGTAATTGAAAATGCACAGGGCTGCACTTTTTCTGTATGGCATAGATCAGTTTCAACAGTACAAAGTTACAGTAAACATTGCAAGAGATTGGACAGGATACACAGTTATGCTTTTACTATATGTAATGTAATTTGTTGACAGAGCATGTCACTGTGATGCAAACAATAAAAAAAGAGACTATTTTACACCACTGCATAGCATAACGGAAACAATTATAAAATAAGAAATGCTATCTTCATCAATTTAATGTAGGACACATTTACAAAAAAAGTCTAATAGACATATGTAGAAAAATGCAGATTATGAGGTGGTCAGCCATCTTGCATATAGCGATGCGATGAACTTATGACTAGATGTTTTGGGGGATAAGACTACTCAACAGAGAACCAATATACTGTAATACATTGTGATATATTAAATATACCATAACATGTCATTAGAATGCTTCATATCCATGCGGTAGTTATACTTTTCGATATTTCCATGCTCTTGAAGATCTTACTGAGACTCAAAGTTTTTTTTTTTTCTCAGAATAAAGTGAAAAGGTCCCTGACTTTCTTTAAAATTTTAAATGAAAAGCACTAATTATACTGTACAAATTATTTCATTTACATTTACTCATTTGGCATACGCTTTTATCCAAAGTAACTTACATTTGAGGAACAACATACAATCATTAACAGAGCATAAAATACAGCACAAAATCTAATCTTAATGGGGTAAATACCTAGGGAAAGAAGTTAGAGTTAAAAAAAAGGGACATGCGTCCTTTTGGTCTGATCAAAAACCAGACGCGCTGCTGCGTTCTGAACCATTTGTAGGGGTTTCACCACACAAGCTGGAATACCCGCTAGGAAGGTATTGCAATATTCGAGGCCAGAGGTAACCATGGCCTGTACCATTTCATTAGAATTGTACACACATTAAAAATACAGGTTTGGTTGGAGCAGAAGGAGTGGTCCGTTTATGAATTAGGGAATATGCACGCTCTGTGGACTTTGTTCAGTCTTAGTATGTCAGTGACGTATACCTCACAATGCCAATATGCTTCCTGTTTCATCAGATAATTTTAATGACTTCCTTATTACCCAAATCCACATGGTTTCTCCACTTAAACCTACTGCACTCAATACAACCCCACGGTATGTCCATGCTCCTCTCCTGTATGAACACTAGATACATTAAGGTAAAGGATAAGCACTCTAAATCATTAACGTATTTTATCAGTCAAGCTTTGGACAATATGCTATAATCTAGATATATATACTGTATATTGTACTAAATTTTTTTAAGAATTATTGTTTCAGTAAATGTACTATTTAACATGTACAAATCCTGAAATTATTTACATGTCATTTACATGTTTTACATGTCCCAGTTTACCCTTTCTTTATTACATATTACTAATAATAGTTAGCAGATGAAATCAGCATACCAGAGACACACTTTTTTGTGTGTAATGACGGTTAACAATAAACAAATTAAAGTTTAAAATCCATGAAATTAAATTGTGATTACTCAACGTGAGCAAATGATTGATCTTCATCTAATGAAAGTGTGTGTGTGCGTGCGTGCGCGTGTGCGATAGCATGAACACCCCTGTGTTTGAATGTGCACATGTGTGGGCATGTCCAACTGCAGGCTGTTTACAGCACGGATATTATCAGTATGAGAACACAGAGGTGGGTTGTGCTAATTAGTTTTCCCAGCATGCCATTCGAACAGCATGGCAATCACGGTGGGGAATGAATATGGAACAAGTTCCCTAGGCACTGATGTGAAGACTCACACACAGTGCAGTACTTCATTCAGACTTCCGTGCCTCACTGTTTTATTTTCATTGGTGTGGTATCATTTTATGTGTGTAGGTACTGTATGTGTTTGCTTGTTTTTCCTGCAATTGGATGTATGCATTTTTACATAAAAAAAAAGAAAAAGAAAAACTAATTTAAATCACTAAAAGTAGGGTCACTGGAATTTTATTTATATAAGATTATTGTTATTGTTTTATTTTGACAGTCAGCGTAAAGATAGACAGGAAACATGGGGCGGGAGAGGGGTATGGCATACCACAAAGATCCCTTTGAAGTTCCGGTGTGTACCTTAACCATTAGGCCATGTAATTTATTTGTGTAGTGCATTTGACAAGTGAATGAGTTTAACAATATGGGTTAGCTAATTATTATTTTGTTTTGTTTCTCTCTTCTTTTTAGCTCAGAGACACTAAATCCATCAGTCAGAATACAACACTTCTTCATTTCCTGGCTGAGAAGTGCGAAGAAAATTACCAAGTGATTTTGAGGTTTCCAGATGAACTGGATCATGTGGAAAGTGCCAGCAAAGGTATGTCTCTGTCTAGATGTCTTGAAACCATTGCATATCAGTACCTGCGTGTCCATTATGCAGATTGAAGTGCCAACATCCTAATGGAGAATATATCCATACAGTACCTGGCATAGTTGTAATTTATTTTATAATATAAATATGGGAAGGGTGTTTTGATGGTTGCAATCTGAAACCTTAAGAGAATAAACTGAGTGAATGTTGCCTAACATTAGTGGTGTAGGCGGTGTAGCACAGAAATTTGCAAAAGACAACTGCTGTCTGCATCCTATAGCCAATTTGTGACGAGCACTGTGCATGTGGGACTGGATACTGTTGATCCCCATTGAGGTTACACTTACAGTATTGCTGCTTTACAGAAAGAACAATACTCCCTCCGGTTATTCCCAGTGATGGGCCTCAGCCATGGTTTAAAGTCTGTGTCCTCCAACCACATATCCGAAAACTTGCATTTACCCATTACTGTTTGTTAGTTTAATTACGTAGTGTTGGTAAATTGAAAGCAGCCAGTTGGTCTGTGAGCACACGGAATATTTGTCCATTTTATATGACATAAATTTTGCAGGATCATAGCAGGATTCTAACGTATAGGCTGTGTCCGAAACAGAAAGCAATTGCCTTGCTGCCGTAATAGACCAGTGACTCAGAAGGCATTTCTTTCGAGTGAAAGCATCTCTATGAACATTGGTTTCAAACAGCTTTTTAGGGCAGCACTTACTATACGGCTACGTGTGACGTCAGCATGCCGTCTTGCGTCTCTTCTGGCTGTCACTAGCCTTGGCATCAGCTAGCTAGGTATTGAAAAGGAAAATGGCTAACAGACACTTCAGAAATCATACTGAACAAACTTGGTTAGTTACAGTAACAGGCTAATATGATAGGTCAGGCAGTTATACTATGACAGCTAACTTTTTTCCTGATATGTACATGTGCTCATTAATAAAAAGAGAGAGAGAGAGAGAGAGAGAGACAGAGAACACAAAAACAATTAGGGGCACAGTGTAAAGTAAAACAGAGTTTATTAACAAGAAATGTATTACATACATTCTGCATATGTCTGCTCCTCCTTGCTTGCAATTAGGATGTGAAACCAGTGGAGGACTATGGAAGTGTAGACCCTTGTATCTGGACTCTTGGCATGGGTCTTAAAATATTGTCAAAGCTTTTTTAAAACAGTGAAAGAAATTTTTATTTTATTTATTTTTTTGTAATGCATTTGACAAGTTGAACAGCTTTTAAAACACTGATCACAGAAATCTGCTGTGATTGGTGCATTGCAGCTTGTGGCATGTTTTTAAAGGCAGGACAGGACATATCCACAATACACAAGGACCACCACACATGGTCCCATGGCACGCTTTATGTAAACAACAATAACTTCAGTAAAACAGATATAAAATAGAACAAGGGGAACATGCTCTCAGGAAGAGGCTGGGAGAAATCCTGGTGCTTCCAATCGCCAATCTAACTATGCTTTGAACGATTAGCAGCGGGGGGTGGGGATGTGGATGTCGTTTGAAATACTCACACCCTGAACCTACACAGATGAATCTCGCATTTGCTACGCTCTGCCTATCTCGTATCATTGGCTATGCAATACCCACAGTTTTAGCATACAAACTCTTTGGAGAAATATGATTTCACATTTTACCTCGTAAATGGTAATACTTGAATACTTTTTAAGGGCCTTTATATTTGCAAAATTGATTAATTACCTTTTAAAACCCTTGATGGAAACTAGCACTCTCTCTCTTTGTGACAGGAATAGAGTTGTTTGTCTGACCACACTGTCATCCACCCTGTCAATAAACTAATTCCACTCTAATTCTATTCTCAAGCATTTGGTGGAATCCCTGCAGGCTTATTTACTTTGTTAGTCTCGTAATTGGTTATTTAATCTAATTCAACTAATTATTCACTTCACTGAGGATGCCAGCCATTGTGTAAGTGGACGGAATAGTCTTCTTGCGCTGTATATATTTAGAAAGTCTATGTGCAAATTTGAATTATATCAACTTTGTCATTTTATGAAAATTTGTTATTCAAAGAGATTCCAGACCGTAACTTACTGTTTCTTGCGCAAAACCCTCAGGTACTATTCAAGGAGTAGGGATGCAAAAAACAGTTTACTCTGTGCACACTATGCTTCTCTTGTTTTACTTATTAACACATACCATTTCAGTGGGATACTGTAACAGTGAAGGAAACTTCCTGTTTACATTTTGGGATTTTAAATTGCTAACACGCCTACAGGGCTGCTGAGTTCAATTAGAGGAAGGATAATCATTATAAAGTAGGCATGTGGAAATTCTACACCATTTCAAATCTTCTTCTTCATTTTAAATATGAAAGACTGAAATCTCTGCTGACGGGCATCTAAAAATATATATTTTATTAAATTTGTTTTAAGGCACAAAGAAACATACTGATCAGAGGTCATGCACTGTCTTTCAAAATAGTTCAATTCCTGTTGAACAGGAAAGCAAAGCTGAATTATTTACCACTATCCTTTACAATCTTAATCTCAACATTTAATAAAAAGCTGCCATTTCACATTAATAAACTGTACACTCAAATATGAATTTAAAAACTACTTATGCATGATAGCTTCCTCTGATAATGGCATTACTGAATTTCACTTTAACCCTCTTTCTTTGTTTTCACCACAATTTCTTATGTAACAATTGCCCTCCGACTTAGTGCTTAGTGCCTAGTAACTTGAATGACTAGACAAGGCAAAAAAAGTAGAACAATTAACAGTAAAACCTTCATCTTCAATTTGGTCACCAAATCTAATCACCATGTTGGTGTGCTTTCTTGGATAATAACTGTCATGCGAACAAACCTCTTGCCCAAGCATAGGATTCCTGATTGTTGATTGTCAGAGGCTTGTGTGGGAGGAGTCGACTGACAGTAATGTGGGGGATTCAAATGTAATCAAATGGCTATCTATAATGGTTGGAAGGTGTACAATTAATGTACCTCATTGAAGTACAATCAGGCTAAGATCATTTGCGGAGGAAATTATAATTCTCCCTTCCACGCTTGGCGGCTTCAGACTTTCAGTCCTCCAGTGCACGAGTTCTGTCATTACCAATTTATTTTATTTACCCTTACCACGCTACATCTTGCTCTTATGTTACTGGTAGCTACATGAGTATAAATACTGTTTAATTATTGGGACATCTCATTTTTTCTTGTTAAAAGCAAAAAGTCTAAAAAGGCATGAATGTGTTATTATCTTATTACATCGGAAATCAGTATGCCCATAGACTAGACTGCGAACAGAATGTCCTAATAGAAGCTAAAGGTTAACATTAAATAAGTCCAGCACATAGGGTGTTCCCTTAGGACTCCTATAATTCAGCCATTATCAAGGCCTACCAGTTATCAAGGTCAATTTTGATTAAAATTGACGTGATTGTTTAAAAAGGTAGGGGCAGCAAGCTACAGATGTTCCAGATAGGACCCGGGCAAAGGGAAGGGCCATGCTTATAATTGATATTGTAATTACTTCCTAGGCTGCTCGCACTCGCACACATGCATGGAAATGAGAGCTAAACTTTTTACCTTACAACTAAAACAACAACAAACTATGGACACATGGCTCTACTGTGCAGAACATAGTTGTGTTGTATTGTTAGTAAAAAGATGTACATTTTGGTATTCATTACACGTTTAACAGCACAAAATGCTCTCACATCCAAAATAAATTTAGGCCTAATTAAAAATGTGTGCACAGTGTGTCTATACTGTTACATAGAATGCAGACATAGCAACGTTTTATAAACACTGAAATAAATACATTTTAGGTGCTTATTAAATTAATGTCTAATTAGCACTCTCTACCCCATATGCCTCCATTTTCACATCGTTCTGAGCTGGAATGTGCTTTGAAGGTCATGAAATAACAAAATGAATGAATAAAAAAAAAAATTGTTTAGTAGATGTGAACTTTTCTTCATTAAGATAATTTGCATACAATCAACCAGTTCTTTGTTACAGTGCTAGTGGAGGCGTTTTAGGTTTTCTGATTAAGGTTAAAAATGATAGCAAAAAGAAATTGGGATTTTAGTGTCTATCCTGGATCTGTTGCACAGTAATATTGCTGCAAGTCACTATGGACAAATTGTCTGACAAATGAGTGTAATGTAATGAGATCCTGCTCAATATAATATAGATCAGAACTTTGCTTTTCACCATGATTATTTTTGGTAGATATGGTTGCCATTGACAAAATACTAGCAATGACTCATTTACTGCTCGGTCAATACAGATGTATCACTATTAAGTTATCTTTATTTATATTCGAATGGAAATTTAGACCCACAAGCAATTTTAAAACTTACTACTAAATGACCATTGTTAAAACAACCTTCCGTGTATTTACATGTAGACAACATTGCAGCCACTTCCACGTTTAATATCAGCATTTTTATCCCTCAAGTGAACACATAATTGGAAAAAAAACAAAGCAAATACCTGTAGTAAAATACATTTCCTTTTAAAGCAACATTAAGCTGTGTCCATGCTGTATATTTAGCATACAAATACATCTTGAGGCACAAGTGAAGTTCAGTACTTCAATTGTATAACCTTGGATTATAGAGCACATTTATCAAATCTCAACCTAAGTTAAGGTTGAACTTAGTAACATCTGGGTAAATTAGGTGAGTGTGTAATTTCAGAATTAACTGCTCTCTGTTCAAGAAGTTTTATTCTCCAGAAAGAAAAACTAGCACAAAAACAGTTGGTCTGTCTTGCCCATAGGGCAGTGGAAGTGAATACAATGCTGCTCTTTTTGTTTTTTTTTGTTCTTCCAAAAGCATTGATTGAAGAATGCTAGTAAAATCCTTACAACCTGAAGAACATACAAGGACAAGATCTTGACAGCATTTTTCACGAGCATCTACAATAACACTTTTCTTCAGACATTGAAGAGCTACTAAAGAGACACCACTGTCATTCAGGAACTCAAAATCTTTTTAAAGGAAGAGAGCTTGTGGACAGATATATCACATGCAGCTTTTTGCATTATATTTGTTGTCACAGTACGATCTTTACCCTTGATACAAACTACTTTATCAAGTTAAGTATTGAGACCGGTTCAACCCATTCCTATCATTAAATCAAATGGAAACTTCCGACTGTTCCAGATCAGATGTATGTCTTTTTTTTTTTTTTTTTTTTTTGATGTTATATAGTTATTATATACGTGGCATATTGGTATGCAGTTATACTGTGTTAGTTATAGACTGTCTAGGTTGATAGTGAACACTTGAAACATTTTGTTTATGATAACCCTTGTCCATGTATATATGTGTTTTCCTTATGTGTATGATACCGATCTGACTTTTTTGAGTACATTATGATTGTTGTTTGAAAGATCCTTTGCCTAATTAAACATGCTGCCCTCCCCTAAGAGACCAATTCTGCTTTTATTATTGGCTTTGTATCTAAACTGCTACCATATTTCACTATGAGCTCCCTCTTTATCTGAGCAGAGGATTTGGTAGCCTCTCCTGCCACCATGTCATCTTAGATCTCTACTGATAAATCACTCTGAGGGATGAATGATTTGAAGGAGGCCGGTAGTTCAAATGGGCTCAGGCCCCCTCATTGAAAATTCTATTTTTCCCCCAATCTCCTTCACACCAAATTGACTGGTCACAGCCAACACTGCCAACTGGATTTTTTAAAGATATACAGCACATACTGAAATGTTCAATTTGCAGTACTTTCATCAGTAGCAAAAGGTACACTAGCTTATGTCAAAGGTGAGGCAGGCATGGGTCAAACCAGGGAAGCGGTCCAGATAGGTAGACAAATCCACAGTGGGAACAAGTAAAAATCCAAAATCTGAATAGTCCAACAAGAAAGGCAGAACAATCCCCCAAAATCACGGGAGAATACTGAGAAGGGGCTGGGGCACTTGACACATAGACGATCTGGCAAAAGACAAGGGGAGCACAACGGCACTTTCAAAATAAAACAGGATAAAACGAAACCCAAAACGATGACAAACTCATCATTTTGTTAGCATATTAATTTAAATTTTACTGTATACATTATGTACTATAAATATACTGTATCTACATTCATTCATAAATGTATAATTACGGCTTGAAACTATAATCACTTAAAATGCAGTCATAGAATCCACTATTTTCATACCCCTGACCTCATCTTATTAGCAGTGGCAAAGCCTTGAGAGAAGTGTCATTGGCCAATTTGCCTTGTTAAATCCCCCCAGAGATGAATATGTGGGGCCTGACAATGGGAACTAAGTCTGTGTGGTGATTCCACTCAATCAGTGGTGCACTGACAATCTGTCTTGACAATCCGGGAAAAGAGGAAATATGACACAAATGTTCTCATAAATCTATTTAGTATAAGGCATAGCCAAGGGCAAAGTACTTTGGAGCCTGTGAGAGAGAAAATGGAGAATGAGGGGAGAAAAAAAGATGAACTCTGAGGATATTAATACCGCTGTGAATATATCTATTATCCACATTCATTTCAAGGCACTGCAGCATAATAAAGCAGTGCCCATTTCCCATTTAAAATCCTAGCGGTACTTGGCTCTGTATTACGTAGACAAAATGCCTTTCTGGATGGGGTGTAACACAGAAGGGATCATTTGTCTTTTGGCTTCAGTGGAGTTGCAGGGAATCATGAGGTTGAGAAGTCATTCCCTTAAGCCAGTCCAGGGAGGGTTTCTTACTAAAGTCAGCTGCAAAAGCTAAAGCAAAATGGACATAATTGAAGCCAAACACTTAAGTGGTACTGCAATGGATGCGCATGTTTGTTTTTTGCTAAAGAGATGTGTTTGAGAGAGAGATGTGCCTTTGAAAGAATGTCAACATGAACATGTGAAGTTGATACTTTGCACTGGAGCAAGTACTTAATCATTCATTTCACAGCCGACGTGTTGATTAATTAAAAAAAAAAAAAAATGACAGGAGATAATGAGGAAACAGTTACAAACATTTTGGTAGAATTTTGAAAATGCCCTGCTGGCAGCTAAGCTAAGCAAAGAGCAAATAGATATAATATAACTGTTTGTGTTAAAGGATGCTGGTAAGTTTTGATTTAAGAGACCTGGCCATTTGTTGTGTTTTAGCTAGTCAACTCAAGTCAAATTGGTGAATAATATTTTAAGAAACTCGGGATGTCTTACCATCGTGACCCTGTACGCAGGATAAGTGGTTGACGATGGATGGATGGATGGGTGGGATGTCTTACGCAGCATTATTTAATGAAGCTCAGCCGATGAGACAAAGTATCCTGGCGGGGAGTATTTAGTCTAAAATCTACAGAGATTCATTATGTGTCCAAATAAGGTTATTGTTCACCCATCTAGACATGTGTGAAGATTATATTGGATATTGGTTCCAAACACTATGATTACCTAAGTTAACCTAAGACATGTTGTGTGTCATGGAAGTCACATGCAACACTTTGTAAAGAGAGCCAGCCTGTCTGTCTGTCTGTAATGGAACAAAATAATCTTGGGTTACCTAGGCGATGGACCACCGAGCAGCAGCATCAGTCAGTCAACCCAACAGACAGAGCGAAGAGACAGAGTTTGATTTATTGTTTTGCTGAGTCTTTAGCTCAGCAAATGACCCTAATGTGACTTGGGGAACTCTGTGTGATATAACACTAGAAGAAGGAAAATTAATCACACACTTCTACATTTTTATGTCATTAGAATAGGTATATGCAAATTCAGAAAAAACAATCATTTGATTTGCACTAGTTACATTATTGCTTCTGTTGAGTTACTTTATAATGACTAACCCTAACCCTGTTTCTCTGTCTTAATATAATGTTAAAGATAAACAATTAATTGTAATAGTTAAGATGATATAAAGGCAGCTGTGTTTAAACTGCTCTTGAATTCAGATAATAATACCAAAATTCTTAGTAAAGAATATGCATATTTTCCTAGTGAGCCTCATGTTGCCATACTTCTCAGTGTTTCCATAAATTGTGATCATAATCTAAAATACAGCATATTAATTTACTATTTTGGTCATATACACAGTAGACAAACACACAAAAATAGTCCTTTAATCAGCAAAATATGCAGAGCAAAATGTAGTCTCTATGGCAACATGGAGCCATATAGGTCTATATTGTGAAAGGAAGCGGGGAGCAGATCCTGCTAGAACCTGTATGTTAATCTAATTGTGGAGTGTGTTAATTGCAATGAAGTTATGTCTGTCATTTGATTCTGTATTTTTTCTCATATTAGCTTTACTACTTTTTCTCAGACAGAAACATTAATTGTAGATGCAACCCATTCACAGGGGATAGATTAATCTAATGTAATGTTTGTTGTTGTTTTTTCTTTCGTATAAAAAAACGGACATTTGCTTATGTATAAATATTTTGAACATATTTCAAACAGTTACAGCTGGGTAAGGGCGTCACTTTGTGTGATGGGGACATTTGTGTGATTTTTTTTGAGACAATGCATATTTCTTTTACATTTTTTAACAAATGCTTTCAAAAAGTGGTGGAGACATGTCCTCATCGTTCCCAATATAAATGACACCCATACAGGTGGGGAGAATAGATTTTCTAATGCATAATCACCATCTAACTAAGCCAGTTAAGAGCTACATTTAGCCTTAGATTGTCCGTGGAGCACAGGTTTGATCAGCTTTTCAATTTTCAATGTACATTTAAGAATGCAAGTTGCAACTATTATTAACAAAAATGGAAAGCTGAGGCTCAGTAGCAGAAATAACAATGAACATGTGAGTAGTTCTATCGTCAAAACTCATTCATTACAGAATATTATTAACAGTGAAGACACAAAAAGTGGTCCACATCTTCTCAAGCACACTTCCAAAACCATTGTCAAATGTAGGTTATGTACTGTATCAGCTTTAAATGCATGAGCATCCAGGCTACTTCTACTACTGTACACTCACACACACACACACACACACACACACACACACACACACACACACACACACAGTATCCTGCATTCATTGATCCACCACACTAACGTTAGTTAAGTTATCTAGTTCCAGATGCAGACCTGGGTTCAACTCCCCACAGTGACACATCCACCAATGCGGCAGGCTTACGAAAATACTAAAAGAGTGTACTTACGAGCAGGCTTATTTCTTCTTTAGTGATTCACATTAGTTAATTTCAAACTTGCGCAGAGTGACCGCCATAAACTCCGTTTGTCTATTTTTTATTTCTATATTTTATTAAAGCAGATGTTTTTAGCAACAAAAGACACAGAACTGTGAGTTGTGATCAAGTTTATGCTAATATGACAGCTATTACTTAGCAGCAAACCAAAGATTACAGATCGCTGGCGCTATAATCTTTGATTAGACTGACAGGACAACTGATTTGGTGGTTGCCTAGCAACATAAGAAAACGCAGCCCACTACTCTTTTCCAAATTCAACCAAAAAAGGCACTGCTGTGCGCCTCGCGTTTTCAGACCCGCAAAACACTGTCTGTAGAGGGCTGGTAGAGGCATTCTGCAAGTGGAGGCGACGACTTCTCTGAGGAAGTGAGCTGTGATATCTCCTGTGTTCCCTGACCTCCACCGGTGTTACCTTTGGTTTGTCAGTGCACAGACACATGCATCTTTAAATCAATTTTGGCCACATCTTTTCAAATATCAATAATGGTTCTGTTCTCTGGTTTGACTTAGCAGCTTTCATTACTGCTGTGATATGCAGCATGTGGAAAATTTTGAGTATCACAATGACTACAAATAACACCGACACCAGACCATCTCAACCTTTAGGGAAAAAAAAAATCACACTCAATGGAGTTCCCCTTCTTATATTTGTAGTCAAATTTATCCATTCACTCTCATAAGTAATTGAATGACAATCTGATTTAGGTGCATATTAATTTTATCAATGGGAATTCCATTTGCCATTTAATAGTGGGAGTTAATCGGTCATGTATGAGACCCACGTATGTGCAGCATTTCAAGTTTTTTGCAATTACTAGTGGGGAATTTAGGTAAATTGGGATGTTTTTGAAGGTATGCAGTTTTCATCTGTTGTTGCACATGTAAAGTGGCCGTTGTAGTGCTTGATTATGGGAATTATGAAGAAGACAAAAACATGCTCCAGAGTGCACATAATTTACACCTTTAAAACCAACCAGCAGTACATTGATCCAGATCTCACATTAAAGACACCGGTGGAGTGGCTTTGTCTCTGTATGTACTTGAGGGGCCCAGCCTAAGCCTGGATTTAAACCCCTTTGAAATTCTGTGGAGAGACCTGCAGCATTACCACTGACTGATGCTTCCCATCAAGTCTGACTGAGATTAAGAGGGTCTGAAAGGGAGAAGGAGAGAAATAGCCCAAATACAAAAAAACTAATAAATAATAATAATAATAATAATAATAATAATAATAATAATAATAATAATAGGGCTGACCCCCAATAGTCGAAGATTCGATGCTTCGATGGGCGGAGCCTGATTCGACCTTCAATCTCACAGTCGAAGCTTCGCAGTGAAACAAGGATTGTGCCATTTTGGCGATATGAGGGTGCTCAGCGTCTGATTTTACATAGAACTACCAGTTTTCTCCCAGTAAGTAATATACAGCCTATGTAGCAAATCTAAATTTAGTTATGCATTTTAATAAATTTATGAGAATTGATACCCAATTATGAATTTTAATATTCATAAAATCTAATTTAATTCCTCGTTTCAGGGCACCACCGGAGTTGTTATAAACCCAGAGTCTCCGGACCTCTAGGTAGTTTTGAATAATTATACAATTATCACTAGTGATCAGTTAGTTAATAATCGCTCAATTATCTTAAATCAGTCAGTCAGTCTCATATCTAAAGGGTCAATTCTCTTGGCAGGGACGTAGAAATAGGCAACACACACAGTTCTTGATTATATTACAGTGAATTTATTCTCTAACTAATGTGATAAAAAGATGGTTGAATACCGGGAAAATAAACAATTGCTGAACAATGAGAAATGGAGGTTCGATTGTGGGAAGCATTTGACTTATACGGCATAGAAGAACTAATGAAAGTAAGCTAACGCTATGAGTTTAGGAGTTAAAAAGGACATCCCTGAACACAGAATATGTGTTAAGTCTTACTGCTTGTCGGCGGTCTGCTTGGCATTTTGCTGGTCCCACGCTAGCTGCTGATCCTGGCTTTTTGCTAGGGATTCTCCGGGGTTCTCCGTGTCTGATTGAAACGCCTGCTCCGTCTGGCAGTTCGGCTGTTTTCAGGTTTCCTTCGTTGCCGCTGGCGAGCCCACTTGTCTTGGTCTGACCTCGGTGAAGTTGGTTCGACGAAAAAGGCTTAAAATGGAACTTGGTCGTTCCTGAATTAGTCCAGTGTAACTTAACGGACTGATAACTTTAACAAAACAAAAGAAATAAAGAAAATAAAACAAACTGAGGGGCAGATCGATGTCCCGGCACTTCACGTGTGTAGCTTCAAGCGAAAAAAAAGGCCTGTCTCGCTGGCCGACTCTTCGGTGTTGCCTGGCGAGGCACACCGACGCGTGCCGAAGCGTCCAGAGAGCCGAGCAGAGCAGCGGAGAGAGAGCCGCGATGTCACGTGTCGCTCTTTTGTTGCCTGGGGCGTGGTTCCCCAGGGCGCGTCTCAGGTTTCCCGAGGGACTGCCTCTCTAAACTTAATGTCTAAAAGAAAAGAAATCTATTTGCGCGTATTATAATCAAATATTTTCCACAATCGAACCTCAATGGTCAAACGGTTGTACGGTTTGAAGTTAAGCATTTGGTAACAGGAAACAATTGTCACATTATTGGTCAGGATATTTATACATTTAAAGGCATTTCCAACGAGGGTATGTAATACTTATTTCGTCCACTTGGGGGAGCTCAGGTTACATGAGGAAAGCTTGGATTAAATCAAAGATCGTCTCTCCTTAGGAACCGGGGAATATTGTTGATTCATCCTTAAATTCAAGCTGGTATAGTATAGTAAAACATTTCTTTATCATCATTTCTAAAGGAATTTTGTAGGAAAGTATTATGAACAAGTATTGATTACATTAGATGAAGGAGTATCTTGCTGAAAATAAAAACACTGCAAAAGTAACTTTCTTTTCAGCACTAATATCAACAACAGATAGCAACAACAGTTAACATAACTACTCAAATAGAGGTAAACGTAATCAGGTAACTAAAGATTTAATTAAACTTAATTAAATGCTTTGAGTCTTTGGAGACTGCAGTCCTTGGTCATCCAAAGTTCAGCTCTCTGGACCATGTCACCCTTGGGTGAGACAAGGAGTATCCCTTTGATGGGATAATAAACAAAGAGCAAGGTCAGTTGCCACGGAAACATGTGTGGGGGGGCAGTTTTGATAGGCTGTTCAGGGAAATGCTAATCGCTGGCTTGTGTCCCTTTGCCAGTTTAACAGTCAGGCCCCGCGTTATCAGCTTCGGAATCAAAAGGGTGCCAGCTTTATGGTCAGGGATAGCACTTAGAAGAAGCAACTTTGACCCCCTGCTCCTCTGTGGGAGAAAAAAAAAAGAATTTGGAGTAGTTCCAAATTTATTCAATACAAAAATGCACAAATCCACACCGTTGTTCACTACACCTATTACAATACACATTTCATTATATAATATTGCAAATATACATGTAAAAAGAATAAAACTTTAAATAAATTTTTTTAAAGTGCGTAAATAAATTCTAAATTGTAACCCTAACCCTGGGTCGTCAGTGCGCATGTGTAGGCTTAGCGTGTATGTGTGCAGTGAGTGTGTAGTGGCAGAAGAGGAACACTTGCTGAAGAGACGGAGCCCCGGCTTCACTGGTGTTGTGCCGAGATGTCCGCACCTCGCGCGGCTTTCGGATAATTTATCACCATTGATGAACCACACAAAGAATATTATATTGTTTTTAAACAGCCAGCTACTTGAAATAGACCCACGAGGAACCGCGATGTGCACGCAGTTGTCGGCAGAACGGCATGCACGCAAAACTGAAGGCAGGCGAGGGGGGGCTACAAAAAGCCTCAGTGTAGCTGGAAATTTACAGTGTAAGTTGAATGAATGGAGACTGCAGCTCTGCAGCTTCTCAAGATTAAAGCGGAGCTACACAGCTTTAATGATTTGGCATATTTGTTGTAGAATCTACTGAAGTGCAGATACATGCACTTTTCTGTTGTGTCAATTTTTTAGGGGTCCCTGTCTCTCACACTCTTGGTCAGGTCTCGAAGGTTTGAAGTGCTGATAATGATTGTGGCTTGTTTCCATTTGAGTGTTAGGTCTGTACCTTTCCATCTATCATTTGGTGTGTTTCACTGCCTAAGCACCAAGCAAACTCGTTGGAAGCTTTTCGTGTTTGAGAACTCATCATTTATACATCAAAGGGATTTGGCAAAGGATACTTGTATTATTGAAGGCACAGGCTTAAGTGATACACAAACAATGACAGTCTTTGGAGTCCTAAGACCCAGATTTCCGCTTAATTTGACTGGACATTTTGTGCACTGCTGCACATACAGAATTACTTGATTAGAGGGTTTTCAGATGTAGCAAATGAAAGCCAGGAATAATTTTATTGTTTGCATGTTTTAGGAATCACATCAACACATCATTTTGTGGAAGACAGAAAACAAGACAAAAATGCGATGGCTGACACATTGGCAGGGTTTAAAGTTTCCATAGCCTGCTGCATCATGAGTACTGAATTCACATCTTTATATTAAAATCTTTATATTGTTTATGTGCCTGCCAGTGTAACATCAAGTACACACAACCATTAGTCAACGTAATGCTGTCACTGTGGCTAGAAATGGAGACAATTTCCTCACTGGTTGTTTAAGGTATACTCATCCCTGGACCCTGAAAGGGATAGAGCAGGATCAGCAAGGCCAGCAGTTTAAATGGACAGTCTGTCATAAAGAATATTAGGAACAGGAAACAGACCTGTCTGGCTCCACCAGCTCAGGATGAGTGATGAGCTCTAGAGAGTTTTCTTCTTTTCCCTTTGTTTTTTCTCAAATGTGTATTTTTTTACTCACTTCACGGTGGATGAGTAGTTCATTGTGAGACCAAAACAACTATTCTCACTCTTTCTTTTTTTTTCCCTTTCTGTCCATCTCCCTTTCCCTCCACCTCTGATTTCTTACATCACCACTTTGGCCAGACAGTATTACTGTAGACAGAGATAGACACATGCAGGGAGGCCAGCAGCCCTGCTTAGCGTCAGGCTCCAGTCTGTGACAGCAGATTTCAATGAGATCTGACAATGGGACCAGGAATGAGAATAATGCTGTTTGCCAGCCCAGAAATTCAGCTTGTCACAGTAGACCATTTCCCATGCTGGGAGTGTTCCATGAGCTGAGTTGAACAAGGAAGCTCCATTTCAAATACTAATCTGTTTTTCCGCACTAACTCATAAGTAGAACCAATTCACAGCTGTACATTAAAATAATTGTAGTATTTTCAGAATGTATCAATAGTTTATCAACAGATCTCTTTTAACAGTTCAAATTGTAACCCTGATTCAAACAATGTCACATATATTCACACCTTTCAAACACCACCACATATGAAGTCCTTTTTAATGACATACACTGATTTAACTCAGAACCCAGCAGAAGCAAATCCCAATTGGCCAAAAGTGGCTAGCCAGTGTGCATTTAAGCTGATGATACACAGGGCCGTCTTTTGAGCAATGTTGCTGGTGGCAACCCCGACTATGTTTTGAACAGATAGCGGCGGGGCGGGTGGGAGAGTGGTGGGGGAAGGGGATTACGGTAGTGGACTTTTTTTATCATTACAGTTGACAGCAACATTGCCCAGCACCATTGCATTAAAAGTTGCTCTGTGTATCAAATCAAATTCAAAGTAGCTTTATTGGCATGAATGTATAGCAACAATATTGCCAAAGCTACATATAAAGTACATAAGGACAATTCATTTCATACATTTCATTAGATAAGGAAATAAAATAGCAAGATTTGTGTTTGTGTGTGTTAATAAAAAATAAAATAATAATAATGAAAAATATAAATAAAATATAAAAATTCCGTAAAAATAAATATTTTAAAAAAAAGTAAATAAGTAAAACAATAAGGGTGTGTGTGTTAGTATATTGGACATGATAATGAAAATAATATATTAAATCAAAATAAATAAATAAAACCGTAAGCGTGTGTGTGTGTCTGTGTGTGTGTGTGTTAAAAAAACAATTAAACATTTTAATAAACTAAATAAATGACACAGTAACGTGTGTCATTTATTTGTGTGTGTGTGTGTGTCAAAAACATTTAAAAATTAGAATAAAGTAAGTAAATGACAGTAACGTGTGTGTGTGTGTGTGTGTGTGTGTGTGTTAAAAAATTAAAGTAAATGACACAGTAATGTGTGTTATTACAATAATATATTAAAAAAATTTAATAAAATAAATAG
The DNA here is from genome assembly GCF_021292245.1 of Micropterus dolomieu. Lineage (NCBI taxonomy): Eukaryota > Metazoa > Chordata > Actinopteri > Centrarchiformes > Centrarchidae > Micropterus > Micropterus dolomieu. The sequence goes on along the minus strand of NC_060168.1, from coordinate 22,583,622 downwards.
ATAATACTGTGTGTGTATATTAATAGGCAAAATAAATAAATAACTAAAATGAATTAATCAGCTTTACAGTACAGGGAATGTCACAAGATGCACCAGCGACACATGGGGGAGGGGCAGATTGTTTACTTTTAAAGCCATTGCCAATAACGAAGGTTACGATATGGTAACCCTAGTTCTATAAGCACAGGCTCCGCCCTGCCAGTCAGTCAGAACTGAAGAAGTCCTTTGGATGAGGGACGAAAAGTCTTCCAGTATCTTCAACCAAGTCCAGTTGCCCTTGATTTTAACCTTCGTGGGATATAAATAGCAGTGTCCCTACTGCCTCAGCATCCGACCGCCTGTTCAGCAGACGGCGTCAGAGTGGCAGGGCTCATCAGTAGAGGGCTCCGCTAGTGCTTATAGAACTAGGGTTACCATATCGTAACTTTCGTTATATCTCACACAGGCTCTGCCCTCTACTGGACTTTATGGGTACAGTGGGTGGAGCCTGATGACTGTCCGCCCTAGCCGTGACAAGCCACCACACCAACCCGGCCACAGGCCGGCCAAAGTTCCGACCACCACAGCACCCTAAGTGGGGTAGGAGGGTAGAAAGTCTCCAGATTTATTGTCCTGGACCTGAACACGCTCCTTATGTTCTTAAGAACAAAGGAGGTGTGTTGTCTCAATCCAGCTGCACTGTGGACACCAAGAACCAGCATGCTGCTGGGGTGAACCGACAGGCACACAGCTCACTCACCTTCTTAGCAGAGGTGAGAGCAAGGCACAGGGCTGTTCAAGACAAAGCATTTTCATTGAGGACTCCTCCAGGGGCTCATAAGGTGCACATATTAGAGCCACCAACACATATGCACAATGCTGGTGTTGGACCAGCCTCTCCAGGTTTTGCTCCTAAAATTGTGGAGAGGCAGACTCAGGCTGGTCTATCAGCTGAGGTCACACAGACCATCCAAGCGGCGGGCAGTCTCCACCACGTCTTGTGTAAAGCTAAGTGGTTGGGCTTTCAGCATTGATGCATTGAGAGGGAGACGGATCTGCCTACCTGTTCAGTGGGATCTGTTTTCTCTTTCCTGCAAGGTCTGATGGAGAAGGGGCTGTCGCGCTGCAGCTATCTCTCCTGTCACGGGGGGTTTGGTGACAAAACAGACTTCACCCACTCCCTCGTGATACGCTTTCTGCAAGGTGTGAAAAGACAGCGACCGGTGTCGTGCATATGAAGCCTCACCCTTGTGACAGGGGGGTGTCACCATGCATCACCTTTGCCTCTTGATTGCAATGCGATGCATCTGCTGAGTGTGTGGGGGGCTATCGAGTAGTTGAAGGGGAGCCTAATGTATTTTTAGGCCTACCCCCTGAGAGGAGAAGCCTAGAAATTCCCTGTTACTGTGTCGCCTTGACATGAAATAGGCATCTTTCTGGTCGATGGCGGTGAACCAGTTACTGGGCTGCACTGGCTCCAGCATTTTCTTGATCATCAGCATGTGGAAACGCCCTCTTGTCCATTATGCTGGTTCAGGTGGCGGAGATCCAGAATTGCTCAGAAGCCTCTCGTCTTTTTGGGGATCAAAAAGTACATGGAGCAAGACCTCTGTGCATGTCATGCGCAGAGATGCCCTAAGACAGCCTGCTTCAGCAGAAATTGCTGGATCTCAGCGGCCAGATAGACTGGCTTCCATTATGTCCAGGAAAACTGGTGGTATGCAGCAGAACTGAAGAGAGTAGCCTCGTCTCAGAATGCTCAGAACGCATCTGCCAGCTTGTCAGCATGCAGATGCGTCTCTATTCTGCATGAAAATGTGTACACGTGAACAACGCATCTATGGGCACTCTCCACCGCCAAACTTTCCATAAATGGAAGTTTAGCCCAAGGGGGGGCCAACGTCGAACGGGCTATAGTGTCCCTGAATGCACCAGGGCCGTTTGCTCCCTGATGTCCTGCACCACAGCTTGCTGCTCTGTGGTGTCCTTGAATACCCCACGGTCCGTTGATCCGTCGTCATCAGTGGAGCAGTCAATATCAACACAGCTGCCGAGGGAAGCCGAGTCAGGACAGGGCATCCTCCTCTCCACTGCAGCGAGCTGCTGCTGGGAGAATTAGCCGCTGTTCACTATGATAAAGTGGGACCAATGGAAGAGACGTGTTGTCTGGTTGCGTCTCTCCGGCTATATCTGACCTAGATTGGCGTTAGCTTGACTCGTGCCATCGCAACTAGTCTGCTGACCGCTGCACTGGTTCGGTTGAGCACATGTTGACAATGTGGTTGTGTGTTTCAGAAACACACACACTGTCATTGAGCTAGCAGTGTTCCCGACACTGTCGTGAGTGCACGGGGAATGCAAAGTTAGCTCGCATTGCTGCATTGTGTCACCGTCATGGCAGCAGCCCTTCATTCGGCTGCCAGGCGATGTAGGCAACCTGTTGCTCGGGCCGGACAGCCGGCTAGCAAGGAGGAAGCCCAGGCCCTGCTACCGTCTCGCTCGGATACCACCAGGAGAGCGACGTGGGATATGGGCTTCTGTCCCAGTGGTTTGACTAGTACAGCAAAGACCCGGGCCCTCCCACTGTCTCTCTCGAACTTAGCAAGGAGAGCAGTGTGGGCCGTAAGTCGGATCATTAGCTTAGCATCGGTGAACGTGCAGTTTTGTGGAGACTGAAGCGCATTACGCACCGAACCGAAGATGGAGGGGGTTTGGTGGGGAGGAGAATGCTCTTTAGGAATGTACTGTATTTAATCAGTTGAACATTCACAGCATTTTCAGTGTGTACACAGGCAGCACATGAAACACAAATAAATGCATGCTGGACACATAACGGAGGAAGGAGGTCTGGTGGTGTGCATCAGCCTCTGTCCCTCTGTCACCCTTCTTTTTTTTTTTCAATAAATAATAAGGCTTGGACTTTTTCCAAGGGCTGCAATCGAAAAGGTCATGGTGTCCTTGAACGCACCATGGGCTGTTTTCGAAAGGTTGAATTGAGGTTGAGTTGGAAAAGGCCGACTGGGCCTTGAACGCACCACAGCCGGTGTGACTGTAGATGACCTGTGGTGTTGATGTCAGCGTCAAGCTCACAGCTTCCATGTGACGCAGCAGCAGGGTAGACAGCTTCGCCAACCAAACCAACCAAAGCAGCGAGTAATCTCTTTCGTCCCGCTATAGCGAGAGAGACCTGACTTTGGCTGTCTCTCTCTGGCTATAGTGGACTAGCCTAGCCTAGCGAAAGAGATGTTGGCAGGGCGGCGTGTCTGTTTATGTAACACGCTTTCACCGCCGGTGAACTAGCAATGCGCCTGTGCGAGTCCTCATGGCCGCTTTGGGAATGCAGAGTTACATTACACTGCTGCATTGCCCAGTTTCCACGGTAAGAACAGCTTGTTTCTCAGCTGTCACATCGTGGAAGCGGACCATTATGGCCGCGCGGACTCGGCGGTCAGGCTAGTGAAGTGGACGCCCGGGCCACACCAACCCTCTCACTCGGTTCTGACCGGGAGAGCGGCGTGGGCCGCGGGGCGAACCGTTAGCTTAGCGTCGGTGAGTACAGCGGCGCGTTCAACACGGTTAGCTCAATGGGATGGGGTTGGTGGTGGGGAATTAGGACTTTTAAGAATGTAATGTGTTTCTAATAAACAGTTTAACATTCACAAGCATCACCACGATATACACACAAGCAGCACATTTTAGAATAGTGGCTTCATGAACACAAGGCCGCAGGGCGAAGCCTTAGCCTCACCCCAGGAGTTAACCTTAGCTCTTTGAGGAATGTAATTAACATGTTTTACTCAAAAAACTGTTTCCACATTCTCAAAAGCCTCTGTCCCCCTGTACAGAAGCAGCACATGTAAAACAATGGCGTCTTGAACACCAGACGGGGGATTGTGGCAGCGTCAGCAGGCCTCTCTCCTCCTATTTATCCGTCACACACGTATCGGTGGCGACGTCCTATTGGTCGGCTACATGCACTATAAAATTTCAGTGGGCAAATGCGTGCGTGTGATTGGAGGAGGTAGTACCCATAGAGTCCAGTAGAGGGTGGAGCCTGTGTGAGATAGAACTGGTCCTGTCTCCTTTAAAATGCACATTACCATGTGATCGTTTAAACTTCCAGGTTTTGGGGTTAGTAAAGACTTGTGTTCAGATTGAGCAGGACAGGAAGAAAAAGCATGTTTCCCTGGTTTGAGAAAAATCAAAAACAGTTCTCTAGCAACAGGCAGGTTTTTGTCAAATGCACCTACCACTGACCATTTCTTAATGTTAGTTGCACTTTTTAAAAAATGTTCTTCCCCAGTAATCCACAAATGCCTTTCTTACAATTTATGTTTTTTTTTCAAGGTAATTTATTTATCACTATGCAACAGAAGGTTGCACAGGGAAACGTTTGTAGTGCCTTTATGTGACACACATAGAACAGAACGGACAATTTAATGTACATTAGAATAGGACTGACAGCCACCGTGCTTTCCAGACCCAGACCTATAGCCGGTTTATTATAGAAAATTACTACCTCACGACTGAGCGTTTCTATTTTAACCCGCACAGCTTTTCTAGTATTTACTGTACTGCTTTAGCGGCCCAGCAAACTCACATACCAATGGTATGTGTTCCAAGCATCTTATGTGATGCTGATCAGCCAATCAAATCTCTGCATTCCGATAAACATTACGAGTCCACGAGTGAGATCCAAGCAGAGGAAGAGAGAAGACGAAAGAGAAAAGAGACTTCACATGGCTTTTAACCAACAGATTGTTAGGGACATTCTTCCCACGGGCAGTACAAAACCAGGATATCTCATATGATCCTAGACTGTCACGATTATTAAAAGCGGCAATGTGAAGCACCACTACAAGACAAAGCACAAATCTTTTGTGCAAACGTATCCACTCAAATCTGAACTGAGGGAACAGAAAATGCAATCCTAGCCAGCAGGACAAGCTGGAGCTCACGTTTCTCACTAAACAAGAGAAATTAGGGAAGTGGTATATAAAAGGGAACGAAAGAGAAGAGATTTTAAAGCTGTTCAATCTCAAAGATGTGTTGATTGTTTATTATTATAAAATTGGTTGAGACTAAACTTCAGTCACTTCAAGCTACACGTTTTATTTTTTTTTCCTGAAATTTTGCACTTTATTTTAACATTCACGTTAAAAAAACTTACTTATGTATTTTTTGAATACAGCCTTTAGTTTAGTTAAATTTAGAATTTATTATTACAAGGTACAAGGCTATATATTAGTCATTATACAGCACAAGGCTACATAACAGAATTTGTAGTTCCTTTGTGCTACACACACAATATATAATTAAGTGTAGGCTTTTGTTAAAATATGGTAACACAAAATAAAATAAAATGATATAAACAGTTATTTATATAAATACGTATACACCCCGAATATTCCACAGTGCATTTTTTGAATTTGCATCTGGGGATGGATGTAAACAGCAGCAACCAGGTGATAATATGAAAGTTTCATCTTCAGTCTGACATTTGGGAAACAGAGTCAATTCAATTCAAATTAGCTTTACTGGCATGAATGTGTAACAACAATATTGCCAAAGCATCATACATACAACATAAGAGCAATCAACCCCATATATTTCATTAAACAAGTAATTAAAGCGTAAAGTAATCAAAGCGTATGTGTGTTTGTGTAAAAACAAAAGAGAAAAAAAAAGAAATATGTATATAGTCCATCTTGACTGCGTTTGAGCACCAAGCATCATCGATGTAAAACTCAGTCCACCTCCTCTCATCTTGCTGGAGTCTTGTGCTGACCGCTCGGAACATGGACCGCCTGCCGAGTGCTTGATCTGGGATGTTGATGGGGCAGGTCTCTGTAATGAGAAGAGTATTATTCCTCCAGGTTGTTGTGAAAACTGACAGTAAATATTGTTGAAATATTATTTGGTTTGACAGTCAGTTGTGGACTAAAAACATATGTTGATACATGCACACATTATGTTACTGAATGATTACGCAAGTTAGTTGTTATGATGTTTTGGACCTTTGCTTTGAATTTTAATTGAAAACCCCTGGAATAGGGTAACTCAAAAATAAATAAAATAAAACCATATAAGCCTCTAGGCCACAGTTATTATTATACAAATATACACATATACACCCAGGAAATAATTGCACAGTGCATTTTTTAAATTTTCATCTGAGAAAATGTAAAGAGCAGTAAAAGACTGATGATAAAATGGTTTCCGTCTTCACATAGGAAGTTTGACATTAGAGAAACATTAACCATCTACTTTGACTGTGTTAGACCACCAATCATCATTAATGTAAACACAGAGTCTGCCTCCTCTCATCTTGCGCTCTGTCAGATTGAATCACAGAGCCTGAGTCCCATTTTGTCCAGACCGTACATTAACCAGGAGCAGCCTTAAGTCCAAACTGGGCCTTCACGGCTCCTATCCCGGCTCTCTTTCCTCTCCTCTGTTTCAACAATAAAGCTGGGGAAAAAAACTGATTAAAAACACATTTAGCAGAGTTTGAAGGTGCTACTGGTCGGAGCATCTGCATGCAAAGCTGTTGACAACGTAAATTCAATCGTCATGTTACAACAGGGTTGTAAAATTAAAAGCATTTTGTAGTTCCCTTCTGCTACAAAGCATAAGATTTATCAAAAAATTATCCACTGATGTAGACAGGAGTATGTCTCCTTGTCTCCTTTTTCCTTAAACCAACGATTAGCTTCTTGGTTTTGATGTTAAGCAGTGGGTTGTTATACAAATCTCCGGTGATAGTGGTTTCATCCACAAATTTAACAACAAAGTTCTCACCATGTTGGTGTTTGCAGTTGCAGGTCACAGCATGAACAGGAAGGAGCTCAGCACACAGCCCTGGGGGGCTCCGGTGTTGAGTGCTAGAGAAAAAGAGGTGTGGCCCATCCAGACTATCTGTGGTCTGTTTGTGAGGGAGTCCAGTGTCCATTTACAGAGTGTCGTACTTAAGCCCAAAGTGTTAGTGAGGGTCCAGGTTAGCTGGGATGATGTTCTTTATGTGCTGTAGAACCAGTTTCTTTTGGTACAAGGAAAGTGGTGGCTGTCTGGAAACAGGTGGGAACCCTCCCCACAGTGAGATGTTGAAAATGTCAGTAATAACATCAACTAGCTGATTGGCACAGGGTTTTAGTACACGGCCAGATGTGTTACCAGGTCCAGCTGATTTCCTCACATTCACTCTCAGCAGGACTCTTCTCACATCTACTGTGGATACTGATAATAGCTGGTCCTCTGGAGGTGGGGTAGACATTACAGCTTAGTCTTTGTTAAGGTGATCAAAGCAAGCAAAAAAAAGTGTTAAGTTTGTGTGGTAATGTGATGACGGTGCTCCTGTCCTGATTTCAGTCTCACTCTGGCAGTGATGTATGCTTTTTTATCACCTAACCGAAAGGCAGCCTTTTTGGCTCTGTAAAGAGCCCTCAACTCTCTTTTCATTCAGGCTTTCTGGTAGTAGTTCTGGACAGTTCAGCTTGAAGCTACAATGGATTCCAATGACAACCCAGAGTCATTGGAAAAATTGTATAATAATATTCACATAAACCAGTCATGCAGCAAAATCCACTTCTCTGCTTTTGACTAGTCATATAAATTGCTAAATGTGCCACTTCCAGTAGAGCTACAAGGAGGGAATTGCCCAACACAAAAAATAGTGCATGTAGCTATGGTGTAGGAGCCAGCTTATAGGCCATAAGTTTCTCTCCTGTTGACAGGTACTTGTATCATACACATTGTTATGGTCATGTCTATTTTTCCCCCCCAGAAATGTTAATGATGTGTTGATAGAGTATATGTATTTACATTTTGATTAGGCTGATTTTCTAACTATGTGTTGGTTCATTTTTTTATTTTTGTTTTTAGTTGAGCTTTGGTGCCATTCAGAAAATTCATTTACTACAGAACTGGTTTCTAAGGCCAAACCTATACCTGTTTCCAGTGTAACCCAGCGGCTGATCTGGATGTTTGAAACAATCAACATGCTTAGAAAAACTCTTCTTGCTACCCAGTCTGACAGATACAGTAGGCACCATGGTACTGAAATCAGAGTTTCAGATCTCCAGTGATTGACTGAGCACATTATCATAAAGCCTAATTTACAATATGCATTGATAAAAGCTTGTAAGGTGAGTTGAGGCAGAGATAATAATTGTTTAGCAACCAAACTGCTGTATTTTTAAACTATAGCAGTCACTGGCGTGGCATTTTACTAAACATTAGGGGACTTTAAAGTTGATTTCATGGAGAAACTTGCAATTGCATGTCTTTTCAGGCGATTCTGATAATGATGAGGATTGTTGTACAAATGAGCAGGAAATTGAGTTTTCTCTGAAGTGATCTCTGCACCCTCCAGATAAGGCCCTGTTGAGGTGTTACAATAACAAGTGCAAGGATTTGTAATATTGACTGACTGAAAGAGCAAAATCCACAGTACAATACACTGTGTTATGTTGAGTGCTCGTGTGACGGTTCAGTGGTGAGATCTATATTAAAAAGGCTAAGCTTGTCAAATAGGTATCGTACCATTGTTAAATAGTCATTTTACCAAGTTTTCAACTTGTAGTATTTCTTTTCAAATACAGCAATCGTGGGATATTGAATTTGATTTCATATTTCAGGGATAATTTTTTTTTTTTTTTTTACGTCATTAAAATTTATGGAAGACCACATACTGGCGGACACAAAAAATTCACCCTAACTTGGCTGATTTTCTAAATTGTAGTTGTTGTTCTTTATAGACATTCGGGTACGGTGTGGTAAAAACTCCAAAATCCAGGCTGCCCCAGTATTGACTATGTAGGAGATTGTTGTGTGATCCTTTTCACTGGTTTAAAAGTTAAGACTTAATGCTCTTGTCTCAGCATCATGTAGGCAGAAATGTGCTTTAAGTGTCTCTCAAAGATTAGGCATGGTGTGTCTATGTGTCAGTGCAGTACATTTGGGTGTTATCCTCTTATGGTTTTATTCTTTTAAGAGCAAGGCCTCCTGCACAACTAATTTCTAGCAACAGAAGCATGTGTCTTTCTTGTGTTTGAACAAATGGCACAGTTTAGGTTTTATGTCAGATGTGTGCAGAGAAATGTTCTCTAAAACCTTCACAGACCTTTGCTATGGTTGTATGTGTTATAAAACTTTAGATTGAGTTAGCACCCTTTTAAGATCAACAGAAAGTGGTGTTTAGAGCTCATATCTATTGTGACAATCATAGTTCTGTTTATCATCATTGTTCTATGCACACAAATCACACCATGCCATGGAGAAAAATACACATCAAACCAGACATCTATTTACCCAGAAAGGCAACAGATCATTTACCGACTGGGTGGTCATTGCGGTAAAGTGCCTCTGTTTTTCTCTCCATTCCTTCCCACGCTCGCTGCCTCTATTGACCACTGTTTGAGAGAACGTGTCTGTGGCTCAAATGCTGTCATAAGAATCTGGGCAGGTTTTGGCAACCTCTGTGCATCAGTGGGGGAGGGAATTGATTTTGGATATCAAATTGGGTCATTCTTGTCATGGGCTGTCATCAATATATAATTTAAAATCATGGCTTGAAGCGAGCATTGCAAGGCTGCTCTGAGTTTTACTAGGCCCGGGGGAGTAGGATCCCCTGTGCCCCTTCCAGTTAATGCAAGCCACTATGTGTGAAGATTCCACCATCACTTGTGATTTATACCCCCCAGAGGAGCAAAAACATAGCGCTACATAGGCATTCACTGCCTGTTTTGCAACATTTATGTGGCACTCTTATGTTTTTGCTGGGTCTGCCAACACCATGCTTATCTGTATCTGCCATGAAAACTATCTCCCAGGTATTTGTTCATGCCATGCTTGTTTCTTTTTCTTGCCAATACATGAACATTATGCACTGATGAATTTCAAAGTAATCACAGCTATTTTGTTGTTAACTAGTGTCATGCTGTCTCTCTCAAGTGTTTACAGTGATGTGGCACAGTGTTCTCGGGGAGGTTAGTAAGACTGAGGCAAAGAGTCAGTGTAACCAAATCTTTTGATACTGCACCTGTTTTGCTTACCTTGGTTTATTTTGGAATGTAGGATGAAAACATGTGCTGTTGTTTAGTTAGTATACACTAGCCAAACCCATCTTCACATCAGAAACTACTTTCTTTGTGTAGCACCATATTGTGTTTGTTTGCCTTTATGATGTAAATCATGATGATCTCCTCAGGGTTTATAGGATGACTTTAATTTAGAAGCCAGCCCCTTATTTCCAAAATAAATATACCAGGTCCTGACTATGACCTTTCTCTTACAAGTTGATGATTTGCATTTTCCACCTTCTTTTTTCCATCCCTGTGATATGGAGTCACACTGTGTGATCCATATTCAAATATTATTTAAATCAGGTGCACTGCATTTGCATGTGAAATTGACGATTTGAAGCCAGGTCGCCTGCATACTGATCAGAGGGACAACCTTCATTGGAGTGAGGGTTGATATTGCAAATACATGGGACAGAGTATTAATAATGGTCATGAGCGGAGTGTTCTATATTGCACACCACCCGAAAAGATTGTTTTTTCCTCCCATGTAATGAGTCTGATATCACTCTCAACCCTTTTGCTTTCAGCTCAGGAAATGATTATACTCTCTTCAAATAGAGACAAAATTACCCACAAGATGGCGACTTGTTCACACACCAAAAATAAATAAATAAAATAAATAATAATAATATTTGCAGGCAGTGGGGAAAAAAATGAAACATAAACAAATAATGCTGTTTTACCGAGAATTATGTCATCTATCCATTGTGCTCTGCAAGCTATGCAGCACTGTTGTGAATTTGGAATGATAGATTTACTCAAAAAGAGAAATGGGAAAACTGAAACTACAGGCATATGATTGTTTAATACGGTTAGTAGTTTGTTCTTGGGAAAACAAAGTCCATTGTTAATTGTCTATTTTAATAATTGTCACTACGGAACAATTTTAGTTTTAGTAGAGTCAGTGTATTTAGTGCTGTTACTGTATGTTAGAGGGCACTAGTGTAACTAGCAAATAAATTTTTTGCAGTGTTGCTGGGGTTTTAAACTCCCTACTATGGTAATACAGTTTAAATCTTCAACAGAAACAAGTTAGTGGAAGCTGGCTAATGTTAGCTTAAGTATTGTCCCCAGTGTTGTAAAGCAAGTACTTTGCACTTTCAATATACTATCAAGTTTAGCTTTTTGCTGTGTTAATGAATTGGGTGTTATGGGGTGGTGATGGTGATCCAATGTTGTGTCCCTGAGCAAGACACTTACAGCCCTCACTGCTCCAGAGGCGTGCGACTGACACTCTGACATATAGCAATTGTAAGTCGCTTTGGATAAAAGTGTCAGCTACATGAATAGATGTAATTGCTGCCTCAAAATTTAAATGGTACAATTGAAAGATAGGGGAACAACTTGCTAGCTTGTTATCACCAGAATGGAACCTGTCAATTCATTTTCAATTTCCAAAGGGCTTCGGTGCAGACCGAAATGCCTCTGGATGCTACTGGATAGACCTACAACCAATAAGAGCAACAAAGCGTGTGATGTGGAATAGCTGGAATTTTAAATTTACGAATTACTGTCTGAAGTACAGCGAACACATCTTTCTTATCAACAAACATTTTAGGTGCAGTTGTTCTTCTTTTAGAGAAAATATACCACCCAATTTGTTTAATACTGACATGATAGCAGATTCAACAGAAACTGTTCCACATCTTGCCATCTTGGTTGTTTACGGAAATGCCTTAACGCCTAATATGGTTGCTATCCTCTGTACAATGATTGTATCAAACTTGCCCTATATTCGATAAACTGTTGGAATTGGCCCAACTGGTTCCAGGGTGGGTGGAAATCTTTATGAATGGGAGGTGGACCAGAGCAAATTAAACATGAGGTCGCATATTTGTCTGGTTCCCTGGTTTTGAATGCGTTTGTATCCATTTAATAACCTAACCTCAACATGCAAGTCGAAGGCTTAATTTGAATTTAATTTGGCCATCTTAAAGCCATCCTAACATGCTACTGTTCATTTGTGTTTATTCATTCATTCATATTTCAATTTAATTATACATGTTAAAGTTGATAATGGTTATGTTCCACTACTGTGACCATGACGGAAATGTTGTGCCAAGACAAATATGAATGCCTGTTTGATGGTCAACCACAATTCAGGTCTCTTGGTGTCCCTAGTTTTTCTCTCCTTTGCCTTGACATGACATACCAGCTGAGACCTGCTCCTTACAGAGAGGTCTGTTTTTATTCCACCGACTGAAGCAGAGGTAAGGAGGGACAGAATCGATTGTTGCGGGCCAAATTGAACCTGTGTCGAGCTGCAGGCAACCACGAGATAAAGCCTCTGACGCTGTCTGCTGTGTTTATCATCAGGTGGCCTTTTCTGTGTGTGCTATGCTGCGATTTTGATGTGTTAAGTCATAATAGGATAGCCACCATTATTTGGAGGGGCTGCCAATAAAATCGCAGACAGAGGGGATTATGTTTCATGTCAGCCCATTATTGTTTCCAGCTACCCGTGTACACTTTTTATTTTTTTTATTTTTTTTTTCACCTCGAGAGGCCTTTGCCTCAAATTTGCTGCTTTCTATCATGCTTTGCCTTGGTCCATTTTTTGTTCCTAGTCAAGAGGCAAATATTTTAATGTGATAGTCTTTAAATTGTTTACAGTTTATTCCATTGTGGGCCTCTACTCATCCACAGAAGTCTCCCTGTCAATATGCCGACCATGACTTCATACAGTGTATTTCATCTGCCTTGACCTTGAATATTACCCATGCTTGTGGTCTAGCGTTGAGAATCTATGTTCCAGGATAGCCTGTCTTAACAAGACCTCAGGTTATGAGCCACCACATACTCAGTGAAGTGTGCCATCTCTGTTACACCAGTCGTTGTCTGGGATGACCAGCTAAATACTGCCCACCTGTCCCCAGAGAAGGGGGGCAATAGTGTCATAGCTAATCAGGCTGGCCATTAGCAGGAAATGGCAATGACTCTAGTAATTTTATGGGCACATTTAAAGCTTCCTTTTTTGAGGAAGACAATGATAATCCCCTCTCTTTTCGCCCTTGGGCTATGTTTCTGAGCTGACTTAATCAAGTGCAGAAAAGAATCACACCAGCGCTTCCCAAGCATGCAGCATAAATCTACAGAATATGTTTAGATGCTGGACCACTGTACTCATATACACCTCCACCACTTGGTTTAAGTGAAAAAGGGTACCTGAAGATAAACCTCCCCCTGTTCTTTCAGAAATGCTTAGAGGAGAATATTCCCTTCTGAGAGTCACTACTTACTTAGAGTCACAATTTGACTGTGTGGATAAGAAGCTAGTTGGACATTACCACATGTCCCCAGCCAGGCCCATTGTCATCTGTCAGGTTTTATGGCTTCCTCTTGTTCCACTTTACCTTCTGTTGAGTGTTGAGCACCTGCAGTTAACAATGACTCAAAAAGCCACGCACACGTATTCATGACCACAACTGAGAGAGCCCTCAAGGCGTTACAGTGTAACAGTGTAATTTTCCTTTCTGTCCATGTTTTTCTTAAATGTTGGTTAAAAATATTGGTTCACATGCTTCTACTTCAGGTTTGCCTACTAACCATGACTTTAAGATTTTTTTTTTTTTTTTTTTCATTCTGTCTTTCTTTTTTCTTTCTTTTGTTTTTGGTTACAGTCCTGAACAGAGACTCTTTTCATCATCAACCTGCAAGGGGCACATAGATAGTGGTCACCTCCAACCGGTCAAGGCAGATGGCCGCCCATCCTGAGCCATGGTTCTACTCGAGGTTTCTGCCTCTTAAAAGGAAGTTTTTCCTTGCCTCTGTCGCCTAGTGCTTGCTCTTGGTGGAAATTGTTGGGTTTCTGTAAATAATTCTCTTCATGCAGAGCAAGGGCCAGAGCAAGTAGGCCTAATCTACCTTGTGGTAACATTTTTACATTCAGTAAAATTAGGTAGCCTACTTGCAGCACATCACCTCCACGGATATTATGTATCATAGCAACCAAAGCATCTCATCTGAAAACAATACTGTGCCTCCAAAGCACTCCAAAGCGTTTTCAGAAGAGCAGTTGGCGTTTTCAGCTGGTAAAAAAGCTTGAGTGGACACAAGCCCTTAAAACTAATAATAATAATGTTATGAATGCATTTGCAAAAACAGATAAAAGTCAAAAAAACAAAACGTGATTACTCATTTATTAAAACTTTGATATATTATCCTGTTTGATGTGATGCAACACACACAAAAACAACCATGATTTTGGATAATAAACACAAACGGAGATATCTGTTTTTACTAATGAATGCTCTAAATATGTTGTAGCCTACAGTTTAATTGGGAATCATATTTAATTTGATCTGTTATTAATACTTGCATACTATGAAATTTATTCTCATAAATAAGGTGAACAGTAGGACGAATTACATTTAAATTGATGTTGTATTTGATGCCTCAATCAAGCAGACTCGAGTGCATAGTTTCATATATTGTTACATCATCCATTGCCTTATGTACAGGCATTTAAGCCAAACGCCATATGCCAGTGTGTGGATGTGATGTGTAGCTTGTAAAAACGCAAAGTATGGGAAAAATATAACACTATTACTAGTAGTAGATTAGTAAGTAGATCTTTCAGTAAACAGCTTATGTCATATAAAACAAGTTACCTCGTTAATTGAGTGTCTGTGCCTGGGTCATCCAGTGCATCTTGCACATCTGTGTTTCCCCTACATCTCCATCACTACTCAGGAGGGATTCACATTCCTGCAAGTTAATCATCAAGGAGGTCAAGCTCTGGTGTCTCCTTTCCTTCGGTGCACAAACATTCTGTCTGTGTGCACGTTTTGCCCACCAAACATTTTCTCTCTTGCTTCAACCTCCCAACAAGAACTTCAATGTCACACTGGGTGCAATTTCTCTCTTTTTTTTTAGCATTTCTGTCAATCCTTACCATCATGGAGTCAGCATTTATTAATATTAATCAGGGGCATTTCACTGACTATTTATGGGACACTATGGGTGTTAAAAAGATGAGACAAGATCCTCATTCACCTGTGCTAACTTTCAAGTTGATTGTGATTTATAAAGGGAAAAATCGGCGTGGGGCGTGGATGCACACTGTGAAAAAAAAACCTTTTTGTGCGTAATCACTTTCTGTGTTTCGTCCGTACACAGCCTTTTAAAGTCAATCCTAGCACAGTTATATAAGTGAGTCCCTAGGTAATCCAATTACTGCCCAAACTGTATAGAGTTCACACATATATGTTAACCAGGATTTCAACTCTGACTCTACTATCTACTATCCAAATCAGAAAAAAAAATGTCAATAAGGTATATAAGGGATTTAAGGTACTGAATTTATTTCATGATAGTGATTCCTCCACAGAATATGTTTTACAAACATATCCCTGATACTTTGGAGGTTAAAATTTCATTTTCTTGGTGACCTATATTCATGGAGTAGTACTGTACATTCAGGGCAATGACAGCTTTCAGCAAAGCCTAAAGCTGTTGGTTATTACAATAGGCTGATTGGCTGCAAGCTACAAACCCCCCTAAGTAATCGCTAAATGGGAACACACAATGGAGCTGCCTTGGGCTACAAGATAACAGCACAAACACCCCAGTACTGTATGCCTTTTGCAGTTCTAGATGCGTAATGTTTTTGCCAGCCCTATGGCACCTAGCACCATCAGAGGCCTTCTCTATGTCCACCGTGAGCTGAGTTTCCTGACATTTTCTCATTTTTCTTTTTAAACCATTTCTTGTAATGGGAGAAACAATAAATTTTTATATTTTTTAAAGTTTTATTTTTAATTTTTTTATCTTTCAATACATAGTTTTGTAGTGTGAGGCAGGCTGAGATAACATTATCACAACATGTGCCATTCGGTATTTGTGTGAACGGGAACTGCAGGGATTATTTTGCCAATAGTGAAACTTTTGGGTGAAAGAGCTCCCATGTTTTTTCAGGAACTGCATGACTGGATATGGACAGCTGTAACCTTTTACAACTTTTAATTATCTGTCATGCATACTGAGGATTGTATATTCACCTAAACTACACAATGTTAATCACTGAATGAATCTGAGCGAAGCATGTACACAGTTTCTATATGAAGTCCTTGCTAGTTCAGTGGCTGTGCAGGTTTCTATTTGCATTATCTGGTTTGGACACAAAGCAAATAACAAATAGGGTTTTTACTGTCTCAAGATGAGGCGGAGGTGGTACCATCAATCATGTACACATGTTAACATTTGTACTGTGCCTTCAGCTGGCTCAACAAACCCTTTTTTTGAGTTTGTATAAATATATGATTGAAGAAAAAGACAATTATCAGGTAAAAATATAAAGGTGCCCTTTTCAACATTAAATCAAATACAAAATAAATGCTAATGTGATCATTTACATAATTAGCAAACAGTAAGTAGTTTAAAATCAAATCAAATATAATATCAGATATTGTTTTTATTTATAATTCGCATTCTTTGAGTGTAGTTGATGTAAATTAAATGTTCATCTGAAAGTTTCTGTAGTGGTCCCAGTAATATTTGTTCTTACTGAAGCATGTCACATGACATGGTCAAGCTCTGTGTGAAGCTGAGAACATGATCACTGATACTGATATACTGAATATCTTGTAAAACAGTTTCATTCTCCTGGAAAAATATTTTCACAAATGTAGATCTTCCTACTGTTTTTGAAGCATTTCAAAATAATTATTAAGTATATGTATTATAAGTAATCCCTGCTTACACTTTTACACAACATTTTTATTCGACATCCTATTATTTTTAGAATTAATTTTGTTTAATTTACTTCCCAATTTAAATTATTTGCTTTAACAGTATATGTGACAGTCATGTTCTCAGGTGTAGGTAATGCAATGAATTAATATCATATTTTAAACATGTCTTTTGACCTTTTAAACTAAACAGCCACTTTAATTCCTTACAACTTAGCAAACACATCGGCTTTCTTCACTGTACAGCACAACATTCAGTCATGGAATTTTTAAACAACTTCTGGCATTATAAAACTATATTAAAACATTGAACAGGTACAAACTCTCTTCTTTAGTGATTATTTTTTCCTATGTGCAAAGACGTTACAAGTGGAAACAATGTTGAGCATTTTAAAGGTGCAGCAGGCCCCAATGCTGCAGCCCAGCCAAACTTACAGCTCTGTCCTTCCTCTCTGGAAGTTTGCAGCGTCTGTTCTGGTATACTGTGCTAATTACGATATGCCGTCACCACATCAGCAAAAAACCCTGGTATAAAGGTTGAAATGTGTTTTATATTTGTCACTAGTCCCATATATGTGCAATATTATCCTGTATAAGAATGTACTACACTGTGTGTTTGGCCTCTTGCAACTGGTGTACATAGCCTCTCTTCACTTATGATAGGCAGTATACCAATTCTGAAAAAAACTACACTAATGGTAAACAATGTAAGAATGCAATCCATTGTTAAAGGGTTTTTAGTGTCACTTAATCTTTGTTTGTTTTTTTGTTTGTTTATCATTTTGATGTACAATATGTCTATGGCCGTAGTCTTTTGAGGAAGTAATGATCCCACCTCTCTCTGCAGAGACAGCCAGACCAACTCATAGAAGTGGCTAGCCTAGCACATGATCCCTCTCCAGCTCCCCACCCACAACCCTACCTTTCAATTTAGTGGAATCATAAGGGTGATCTGATCAGGATATTTGATCACTGATCTCTGAAAGCAGTATTGACCAATACCGATCACAGGGTCAATTTAAAGTAGTATATTTCTAGTAGGTTATTTCTTATTTCACCATTTTCATTCTACTTAATTCTCCACCTTATTTTAGCATTTGCTCACAAACTACTTGGGGCACAGAGGAGAGGGCCAGACTGTAACTGATGAAAGATTACATCAAATGGTATTAAATAATTGTAGAACAGAGTGTTAGTAGTATTTAGTACACTGTGCATATATCAACGAGTACATGCTTCTGTTTTCATTCAGTATTTATGTTTAAAATTGCTGCACTGGAGACACAGGAGTGGCACACACACACAACACACACACACACACACAAACACTCTGCCTTCACAGTTCAACTCACCCAGCACATCTTCACCACCTGCACATATGGATTGTGTAAATTAGCAGTCTGGAAATAAAGTTAATGACAGCTCTTACAATGGCTATACTCCATATCCTCATTATCAATCTTAATGCAGGCCAAGCATAACAAAACCAACATACAAAAAAATGTGTTCACCTGTCAGACTTCCATCTTCAAGTGATATCCCAAGGTGTGGGATACCACTGATTGGCACTATCATTTTGGCACAGTGTGAAGTAATCTGTATGATTGCAGTAAACATAAATACTGCATGACACTTGTGCGTAATGATGTATGATGGATGTGCTGGCAATGCAGAGGACAATGCGGAAGGAATGATTTAATTCAGTTAAATTTTATTTATATAGTACCAGCTCATAACATAGCTGGTCTAGACCGAGATAGGAGGAAAGAGAGAGACCGAGAGAAGGAGGAGCCCAACACATAAACATATTTTCCCAACAAATTGAAAACAAACAAACAAACAAACAAACAATATATATATATATATATATATATATATATATATATATATATACGTTATATTAAGCTACTCTGTATGTATGGGGAGGCATGGGGGGAGGTATAAAAACAAGAAAATCAGTCAGTTAATTCATCTCGCAGCTCGAAAGTCTCATTACTCTGCTGATGAGTTTAAGGATTGCCTGAGGTGGAAAGGGGCTACATTTATGGCTCAGCAATCGTGCGTACCGAGTCTCCTCGTCTCATGTGGATGGAAAACAAAAGACATGCCGGCACTCCAGCCAAATTAATACTGAACACATCCCTGCATAAATACTTCATGATCGTACACTTATTTAAACATATGTTTCTAAAGAGATGTTATGTCCTATGAAGTCTTTATATGGTGGCTGCTAAATGAAGACAGATGTGGTTGGTGGGAGAATTGATCTGACCTTTCTCGTCCTGTAAGGGATATGAATCTCTCCGCATCTACTTTATTAGTGTGATATAGGGACATACAAAATCCTAATTTAGGCTGTTACATGTAGGTCACAGCACAGCTACAAGCAGAAGTGGAACAAGTATATGTAACCTATATGCCTGCTCTATGACATTTATGGCATCTATTTTAGCATACAGTTTAAACATATATACCATAAGCCCCCCTTTTTATATACAAAATTTGTAACTTCTACAAAAAACTAAATTTAAAGAAAAAGAGACATTTGTACCTAGTAACCTAACAATCACAAAATACATTTTTAGAGTTGATAAATGAGTTGAAAATGAGTTAGAGGAATTGATACCGAAATTGTGCACATTAAATATTCAGATCTTGTTAAATGTGTGTCCAAGATTTAGATAGCACTCAAACAACAAAGCGTGTAAATTGAGATTGCATAACAGGGTCACAGGTTTACTTGTGTTGATTGGTGTGGAGGCTGCTAGATAATGTCTGTATACTAAGTACAAATGTTTTACGGGATTGTTATGCAGCGAGTTACCACAGAGACTTAAAAAAAAAGAAAATTAGTCAGAATTTGATGTTTCACACTAACAATGTCACACAATCTGGTTGCAGGTGTTGCATTCTCACACACCCTGTGTCAGAAGGTTTATGCTCATAAATGCACCTGACTTGTCAGAAATAACATAACAGTGGTAAAACTGACACAGACTCCCAGTGTAAATGAATGAATGAGCAGAAAAAAATAGTTTGTGGTATTTAAAAGAGAAAATATTCAGTATACATTCATTATTTCTTTCAGTCGCAAAACAGAGTTATGGTTGTTGTAGGGTCATTGTGTTTATTATCCAATACTCTTGTCAGTTAGCTGCCTTGAAGGCACATGTATGAATAGGCTTATGTTAGGATGATGGTTCTAACAAGCAGCCTTTGCTGCATTTATGTTTAGGAATCTGCCTTTAACTGAATAATTCAAAATGTATTCCTCCTGCCACTGCCAAATACCTTGTACCCAATTCCACATCTTCCAGTCAGTGAGCCTATTTAATGCATTCAGTTACATTCCCATCTCCTGCCCGCTTCTGTTGTTAGGGAACCACCATAACCAGTCATCTGCGCTGGAAGATAAAACCAATATGTTGAGGGTATGTGACCTACCATCTGACAGATGCCTCTTCAGTATGACTGCTCAGCTTAAAGCCAATCAAGAAGAGCCTGGCTGTCTTTTCTCCTCCAGTGAATACATAATTTCCATCTAAATCTCATCAATAATCAGGGATGGCAATGGCAGCAATTGGTATGATTGCCAGAGTTCACAGAGCAATACTTGGAAAATGTAAAAGATTACTGTCTCCGTGGATGGATGGTGTAAATCAAACAGAGTGATTAAGGGCCGGCATTCCTCATTGTTGAATCCCCGGGCTGCTGGGTAGTATGGTCGCTTGGGGCTCATGACGTGAGGTGTACTTTCGGCAGAATGGACAGGAATTCTAATTTTCCTTTAGATGTTAGCAAGGGCTAAACGTGCATTTAAAAAAGTGTCTGCTCTTTGAAGTCCCCTTATGTTGGTTTTTAAAATATTGTCATACAGGCGTCTTTGCTTTTAGTGTTGGCATACATTTAGAGGAATAGTTTGACATTTTGCCAAACATGCATGTTCACTTTTCACAGTTAGATGATAATAATAATAATAATAATAATA
>NC_060168.1:22537032-22562864 GCF_021292245.1 Micropterus dolomieu | reverse complement strand
ACCAAAGCTACCAGTACCTGGTTTAAGGACCATGGTATCGCTGTTCTTAATTGGCCAGCAAACTCGCCTGACCTTAACCCTATAGAAAATCTATGGGGTATTGTGAAGAGAAAGATGCGATACGCCAGACCCAACAATGCAGAAGAGCTGAAGGCCACTATCAGAGCAACCTGGGCTCTCATAACACCTGAGCAGTGCCACAGACTGATCGGCTCCATGCCACGCCGCATTGCTGCAGTAATTCAGGCAAAAGGAGCCCCAACTAAGTATTGAGTGCTGTACATGCTCATACTTTTCATGTTCATACTTTTCAGTTGGCCAACATTTCTAAAAATCCTTTTTTTGTATTGGTCTTAAGTAATATTCTAATTTTCAGAGATACTGAATTTGGGATTTTCATTAGTTGTCAGTTTTAATCATCACAATTAAATGAAATAAACATTTGGAATATATCAGTCTGTGTGTAATGAATGAATATAGTATCCAAGTTTCACATTTTGAATGGAATTACTGAAATAAATGAACTTTTTGATGATATTCTAATTATATGACCAGCACCTGTATTTGCTGAAAAACTTGAAATGAAATCACTGTTGAATTAAACAATAGCTACCTGTGTAAATTACACCCAACAACAAAGAGAAAAACATGTAAAAGTATCACCGTTTCAGGTAATGGAAATTCTTTTTTTTAAATGTCTGATTAGTGTTTTGCATAATGTGAACAAAGCACAAAGCTGTGCTGTCACTTTCCTTCCCCAAATAGATTCTGCATTTATAAAGAAAGGAAATGACACATTACTCCACCTTTGAGGTCTCCTTCTTTGATGGTTTGCAGTCTGTTTCCCTGCAGCAGCAGCAGCGTCAGGTTGTGCATGTTCCTGAAAGCTCCACGGCTGATGCTGCTGATTTGGTTGTAGGCTAGTCGCAGCTGCTTGAGTCCAACTGGTAGAGCGCTGGGGACTGAACTGAGGCGGTTGTGGTTGGCAAAAAAATAGCACAGCTGGGTCTGGTTCTGCAGGGCGGCCTGGTCCAGTGTGTCGGTCTGCAGCTGGTTGTGGTCCAGGATGAGCCAGCGTAGACCAGTAATGTTGGCCAGAAAAGAGAAGGATAAGTACGAGATGTTGTTGCACTAAGAACAAAAGAAAAAAATGACTTCACTTCAATTTTCACACTTGGTTAAAATAAAGCAGAAAAAAACACTATGGGTTAGTGGCAGACCATTGTAAAGACAACACACTCTCGCCGTGTCAGTGTTTTTCCTACCTGGAGAAACAGGTATTGAGTTCTGTCCGGCAGGCGGTCAGGGATGTCTGCCAGGCCTCTGTGGTCACAGTAGAGTGCCGTGGGCCACTGGATGGGGCAGTCACACTGTTGAGGGCAGGCTTGGTGGTTGTTGGCTCGGAACCACGCTGAGTCCATCCGCCCCTGTAGGCTCAGCACACTGGGCTCACCCAGCAGGCGATTAATCCACAGAGGAACACCTCCGTAGTCCATGTCAGCTATAAAAGTGGCTGAGGCAGAGTCAAAAAAACACAGCAGCACCAACACGGTACAACACAGGAATGCCATGGAGACAGGTGGTGAGATATGTAACCCTGCAAATGAAACATTAAGACAAAGGTGTTAAAGATTTTCCACATCAAAGTCAATTCATGTCATGCTGAGCATTACTGTAAGAGTTGTATAATGTCTTTTACTGAAGTGATATAACAATAAGGTATTTTGGCGTGGACATGGGAACTACACATTTTCAACAAAAAGCCTGCATGACATTCATAGGAGTCTGATTTGGGCATTTACTAGGCAGGGAGGCTAACAAGTCAAGCTATAGAAAAAATATATACCATTAATGTTTAGACATGCTAGCAGCATGGCTTTAGGGACAACATTGCTGGTAATATATCTCAAAATCTACCAAATCAATTGCCTTTAAATTTAGTACATTACTTTGCATGACATTTATTTGATGATTTTATCCAAGGTGGGTTACAATTGCAACGTCAGAGGTCACATGCCTCTGGAGCAACTAGGGTTCAAGTGTCTTGCTTAGGGACAAATAGGTGGATGTGTCACAGAGGGAATTGAACCCATGTCTCTCACACCAAAGGCATGTGTCTTATCCTCTGCACCACCACCACTGCCATTCTTACATAGAAATGGATAGTAATTTAGTACCGACATTCATGTCCACCTCAGGATGAACTGTAATGACTTTTGTGGCCCCTCATCTTTTTCTCCAGCGCCATCATGAGGTCAAAGTGTCAATTTGTGGCATACTGCAGTTTACAACCAAATACCTGAGAACCAGAGAACAAATTCTCTTAGCTGTCCTTTGTGTTTAATGCTAATTAGCATGTTTTCAGTCTGCAAAGCATCAACATGTCTTAGGCTACTATCATTAGCATGTGGCTCAAATCGCTGCTGTACAGCCTCCCAGAGCTGCTAGCGGGACTGTGGACTCTTGTTTAATCTGTCTCTTGCAAGTCCCCCAGTGTAACGGATGTGCAATACTTGTTGGAGTATATCTTTAAGAATTTATGCAAATAGCCTTAGGGGTAAAACTATTATACCTTAGAAGATTTGAAAATCAAGAAAAAAAAATTCTACAGTGTGAGGTCAAACAAGGTCACTGTAATTATGTCAACTTCTCTCTATGCTTTTTGTGTAATAAATTAAAATAAACTGAATGCATGCGCTTTTGGCGCACACGTTGAGATGGTGCTTTTGCATACACACTTCTGTGCAATCAAACTTCTGAGTATGAGAGGAAAGAATTTTTTTCCCTGCATGCACAGCTGTTGATGGTTAGACGGTAATTCCCACAAAGCTGGTTTGCACAAAAGCACACACACAAACACGCACAGAGACTCTCAGTTACTGTATCATACAGCAGTTTATAAGAAAGATTTGCATCATCAGGAAGTTTGACTTGATCAGCATGTTTGCAGTGCTGTCTTTCTCATGTACAGTACAGTCTTACAGTGGCACATGCTCAACAGGTTTGCAAGAGATTATGCAGCCTCATCAAAGCAACTGTAAAACATCGGCACGTTTAACATTTCCAGTTTTACCTGTCTTGCAGTGGCAGGAAATCAAACTGGATGAGAAACCACCAACAACAGTTATCACTTACCTGTTTGATCAGGAGCTACAGAGCGGAGACTGGTTGTCTTAAATTCCCAAAGACCCTCGGGAGCTGTGTGGAATTGTGTGTGTTAATGCGTCTGCATGTGTGTGTTTTCAAGCTACCAGCGATGTTTACCCACTGTCTGCTACATTCCTCTTCTTCAAATGCTACCCACATCCCAGACCCCAAACCTCCTCCATAACCTTCCCTCACTCACTTCTTCCTTCCCCTTCTCTCAGCCCTTTCAGTGACGGTTGAGCCCACAACATTTGGTGGAAACATGTTTGCTTGTGCCAACAAGATCCACAAAAATACACAAAAAAACTGACAAGAACTGCTAAAGAAAGAAAGCGAAGAAGAAAGAAAGGCAACTAATCCGTTTGGATTCTGATGGTACAGAGCTTTCAGTGATTATGAGAACATTTTGATCAGCATTCAAGATTCAGCATATGAAAATGTGTGTGTGTGTGTGTGTGTGTGTGTGTGTGTGTGTGTGTGTGTGAGAGATTGGGTCTACAGTGTGTTCTGCCTAAAGGCATTCAAGCCACAGCGTACCTGGGGAGCCAAAGAGACCATTCTGTGTGTGTATGTTTATGCGCATCGGTGTCCATGTGTGTGTGTGTGTGTGCATGTATTTGTGTGTGCGTGTGTGTGTGCGTGCGTGTCTTGAAGGAAAGAACTCGTTGCAAGCATCTGAGTACAGCAGAGGGGAGAAAAATTATCCCAGATTCCTTTCCTTCTAAAGTATGAGGCGAGCGCTATGAGAAAAGAGGCAAGGTGGAGAACAAGGGGGGAAAGTGGGGACTGTATTTCCTGATCAGAGAAGGGAAAGAGCACCCTCTAGGAAAAACACATGGAATGACACCCACAATTTTCATCCTAATGAACCATGAACATTTTTCTTCTTCTGTAAATGCCACTTCCACTCTGTGTGTTTGGTATAGGCTAATGCAGCAGTTTTATTTTGTGTTTTTTTACATAGAGTTCATGAATGTGACAATACGGTGTGTGCACATCAGGTACATGTGACACAAACTACCAGAAAAGAGATTTGTGCCTGCTCATGGCTGTTGTGTCGAGAAAGAAACAAATTCTACAGCTGATAGATGCAACACCAAAAATCAGGACACTAAACACAATAATAAATTAATAACATTTTGATTGGATTATGGCACTAAATGAAAAGATAAGGGATCACAAGATCTCTAACAATTCATACTGAGGGGGATTTGAACCAAATTTAGTGGCAATCCATCCAGTAGATTATATATTTCACTCAAAACAACAAAGGTCAACCTAATAGTGGCGCAAGATGAGAATTCAGGGGTCACAGTCATTAGGATTCATCGTCTGTGCTCACCACACATATCTATATCAGATTTCATTAAATTCTGTCACACTGTGTTGCTTTCCTCCATCCCCTGCTGCTACTTACAGTTAAGATTTCTTGTCACTCTTGACAGCTGATTTCTAACTGGTTGAGTGAGTGTTTCTGGAAACATGAACGAGAGCTGGAACACAGCGTGTCAGCAGCAGCAGGTTGGCAGCTTCTCACCATCCCACACACACTCTGCGTTCTGCTCTGTCTCCGCCTGGTACGCTCATAAACAAGTGAATAAAATGGAAAAGGCCTCCTTTGCTGGCTCTGGTCACTCCGCTCCAGAATAACACCTCTGTTTCACTGAAACATTACAACGTCACAATCTCTACACATAAATACATATATTTACCTCACTCACACAACGTGGAATTCATGTACATGGATTCTATAATCATAGAAATGTGTTTTTTATTTGCTGTCACAAGTGCTGGAAGTAACTGATTATAAATGATTATTAATACTACTAGTAATACATTTCCTGTGCTGGGGCAGACTCCAAACTCCCAAATTTGCAGGTTAAGTGGGTATAAAAATTGAATGGATGGATAGATTCTCATTTTACTGATGACATACGGAGGAAGACGAAAGAGCTAAATTGAATCTTAAGGGGGTGCTGTAACACAACAGTTTTTAAACTGGGCAGGACTCCTTCAGTTACCCAAACGCAACACTTGTCTGATAGTTGGACCCGTTGCAGGTAGAGGGGGATCTGTGGTCAAAGTCAGGTACAAACAGCAGCTCTATAGAGTCTCAAAGAAGAAGAAGATGATGAACCCACATCTATTCTGAGGTGCGGGCTGACAGGCAGACATCAAAGACAAAATGGGAAAGCTGCTCACTCATAACTCTGTATGCAGTCAGTAATTTCATCTTACAAAGATCAACGGTGTGGCAAAGTACTTTCTTCAGGATAAAATTACCTGACTGACATTTACACCAACAAGGACAGGAGGGCAATCAACATGAAGGACACCAACAGGCACAAACTAAAAAAACATGCATGATACAAACACAAATAGAAAACGTCTTAGTGCCTACACTGAAATTTAGCAATGAATTCACAAAATACAAATCCATATCTACACGTACAATGTTTCCCTTCAGTGATTTAAGGCTAAATAAAGAAAAGCTTAAATTAATTGTACATATCTTTCCTTGCCATCGTGTGAAACACGACAAGCTTAGTTTAGGATCTTTCATTTTAACCACTAAATCCTCGAGCTGTCCAATAATGATTTAAAATAAAATAGACCAAAGTTCACCTACAGTATATACCTCTATTTTAAGGGATTGTAATTTCCAAATCTGTGGCACAGGAAAGAAGCACCCAAGATGGAGTAAAAAAATAACACAAATGTATGAATGCGAAACAGTAACTGATAATAGCATGTTTCGATTACATCATTAAAAAAAATGTCTTTTTACCATTATCATTTGTAGCAAACCTAAATTTAGTTATGCATTTAAATAAATTTATGAGAATTGATACCCAATTATGAATTTTTAATATTCATAAAATCAAACAATATTCCTCGTTAAGGGCACCACCGGAGTTGTTATAAACCTAGAGTCTCCGGACCTCTAGGTAGTTTTAATAATTATACAATTATTACTAGTGATCGCTCAATTATCTTAAATCAATCAGTCAGTCTCATATCTAAAGGGTCAATTCTCTTGGCAGGGACGTAGAAATAGGCAACACACACAGTTCTTGATTATATTACAGTGAATTTATTCTCTAACTAATGTGATAAAAAGGGATGGCTGAATACCGGGAAAATAAACAATTGCTGAACAATGAGAAATGGAGGTTCGATTGTGGGAAGCATTTGACTCATACGGCATAGAAGAACTAATGAAAGTAAGCTAAAGCTATGAGTTTAAGGGTAAAAAAGGAAATCTCTGACCACAGAATGTGTGTTAAGTCTTACTGCTTGTGGACGGCCTGCTTTGGCCTGTTGCTGGTCCCACGCTAGCTGCCGATCCTGGCTTTTTGCTAGGGATTCTCCGGGGTTCTCCGAAAACTCTGATTGAAAACGCCTCCTCCGTCTGGCAATTCGACTGTTTTCAGGTTTCCTTCGTTGTCGCTGGCGAGACCACGTGGCTTGGTCTGACCTCGGTGAAGTCGGCTCGACGGAAAAGGCTTAAAAATGGAACTTGGTTGTTCCTGAATTAGTCCAGTGTAACTTAACGGACTGATAACTTTAACAAAACAAAAGAAATAAAGAAAGTAAAACAAACTGAAGGGCAGATCGATGTCGCGGCACTTCACGTGTGTAGCTTCAAGCGAACACAAGGCCTGTCTCGCTGGCCGACTCTTGGGCGTTGCCTGGCGAGGCACGCCGGGCGCGTGCCGAAGCATCCAGAGAGACGAGGGGAAGAGTGAAGAGAGAAGAGCGAAGAGCGCACGAGCAAAGTCGCGTGTCGCTCTTTTGTTGCCTGGGGCGTGGTTCCCCAGGGGGCGTTTCAGGTTTCCCAAGGCACTGCCTTTCTAAACTTAAGGTCTTAAAAGAAAAGAAATCTATTTGCGCGTATTATAATCAAATATTTTCCACAATCGAACCTCAATGGTCAAACGGTTGTACGGTTTGAAGTTAAGCATTTGGTAACAGGAAACAATTGTCACATTATTGGTCAGGATATTTATACATTTAACGGCATTTCCAACGATGGTATGTAATACTTATTTTGTCCACTTGGGGGAGCTCAGGTTACATGAGGAAAGCTTAGATTAATACAAGATCATCTCTCCTTAGGAACTGGGGAATATTGTTGATTCATCCTTAACTTCAAGCTGGCGATTAAGAGTATAGTAAAGCATTCCTTTGTCATCATTTCTAAAGGAATTTTGTAGGAAAGTATTATGAACAAGCATTGATTACATTAGATGAAGGAGTGTCTTGCTGAAAATAAAAACACTGCAAAAGTAACTTTCTTTTCAGCACTAATATCAACAACAGATAGTAACAACATGTTAACATAACTACTCAAATAGAGGCAAACGTAATCAAGTAACTAAAGATTTAATTAAACTTAATTAAATGCTTTGAGTCTTTGGAGACTGCAGTCCTTGGTCATCCAAAGTTCGGATACCTGGGTCATGTCACGCTTTGGTGAGACAAGGAGTATCCCTTTGATGGGATAATAAACAAAGAGCAAGGTCAGTTGCCACGGAAACATGTGTGGGGGGGCCAGTTTTGATAGGCTGTTCAGGGAAATGCTAATCGCTGGTTCGTGTCCCTTTGTCAGTTTAACAGTCAGGCCCTGTGTTATCAGCTTCAGAATCAAAAGGGTGCCAGTTTTATGGTCATGGATAGCACTTAGAGAAAGCAACTTTCACCCCCCTTTCGTTGGGGAGAGGAAAGGAATTTGGAGTAGCTCCACATTTATTCAATATAAAATGCACAAATCCACACCGTTGTTCACTACACATTAGTGATGTTATGTAAAAGGAGAGTTAATCCAAGCTGATTATGTGGTCTTAACCCATGGCTGTGCAAAACCGCATGGAAATAAAATGACAGGAAGTCAGTATCATCATGAAATCATAGAAAATAGGAGCAGATCCTCGCCCAGTGACTGCCTGTAACAGTTACACACCACATATGATGCTACATTAATGTGACGTCAATTCTGCTGTGACTACCAGAAAAAATACATCCCAGTACAAAAGATTAGTTTATGCAACTGTTAATTGTCAATGAGTCATCATCTTTCCACAATAATTACATTTCCCAAAGCAGAAGCTGCCCTCAAGGGGTTTCCTGTTTGAGAGTTGGCACATGCAGCAGATCCACAAACCACTTGTCAGACAGTGTTTCTGTGTATGTGCTGTCATTGGATCCCCTTTTGTTTGTCTCGTGCACAAGCATGAGGTCACACATGCGTGCATAGCAAGTGATGTGGTACACAGTTCTGCTAATGGTTTTGCACTATTCCACTGATCTACAGGTGGCAAAGTGCCAAGATATGTTTCAATGTGCCGACAAAGGCAGGAAAGCGGAAGACTGCCTGCTAGTAAACATGGATGTGAACAATGCAGGATTTGAAATACCTAAAAAATGGGCTTTGCAAATGTTTTATGGGAAAGGATCATCAAGATATTTGTTAGACCTCAGGCATACACACAGTGTGTTTTGTTGAGTAACACTGAATGTAAATATAACTTTACGCATTTAAATTCCAAAGATCAATCCTGACCTTGGAAATAACAGTTGACTAAACAATTTCACTTTAGGTCCATTTAACAGCTATTCTGGAGCTCATCATCAGATGGAGTTAGACCAGTCAAATTCTTACTTTTTCTGAGCACTTTAAAACCGCAATTGTTATTATTGTTGGCCACTTGGGGTTAACTTTATTCACTTGGTGCCGAGCAGGTAGGGTACACTGGGTTTTTGGAGATTTTGCGCTGTAGCTTGTGGGGTGGTGATGATACAGTGGATAAAACACATGCCTTTAGTGTGAGAGACCCAGGTTCAATTCCCCACTTTGACACATCCACCACTGTGTCCCTAAGCAAGATACTTAACCCCTTGTTACTCCAGAGTACATAAATAGCAAATGTAAGTTGCTTTGGATAAAAGCTTCAGCTTATAAAAACAGCTGCCTGCTGCAGCCAAAAACAACACTGATAAGAGTGGTGAGCGCGATCCATTGAGTGACGTTGTTGTTTTCACATATTTAGATTTTATGTGTCAAAAAAATATTGAGCCGGGGAGGGGGGTTATAATCCGGGAAAAACATTAAGCGATGAAAGTGGTAAATTCACAAAAACAAAAAAATTCTCTGAAAGTCACACATTTATGGGAAAATGT
This sequence comes from Micropterus dolomieu, assembly GCF_021292245.1. Taxonomy (NCBI): domain Eukaryota; kingdom Metazoa; phylum Chordata; class Actinopteri; order Centrarchiformes; family Centrarchidae; genus Micropterus; species Micropterus dolomieu. The sequence goes on along the minus strand of NC_060168.1, from coordinate 22,553,537 downwards.
GTGTTTCTCTAAAGTACTGATGCATATAAATAATATGATGATTGTGGGCTAAAATCAAGATAATCTTCCACTGCAGGCATAATACATAGCAGAGGTGTCTGTGTGATGGTGCATCCCCTGAATTATCATACATTTATGACTAATGTAAGAGAACACATTTTTTACTTTAGATTTGTGATTTCTTTCTCAGATAACCCTTTTCCCCGACTCCATGTTTTTTTTTAAACCTACAATGGCCCTAATATGCAGTTGTGCCTTTACATCTCAATCATGTTAAAATAAAAGAGTCCATAAGACAAAATAGAGAATTACAACAATAACACTACTTAGTAAATGTACTCAGTGCGCTGCCAACAAGCCTCCCTGGCTTTGCTAGCCACCGGGGTGTTAGATTTGGCTGTTAACGTTTCTTTACAGGGGCCCATATAGAGTGCTTATGTACAGAGCCCAGATTTTTGTGCGACGACCCTGATCATCGTGCATTCTTCTGGGGAAAATGTGCCATTATGAAAGAAATCTGCCTGCATTGCTGAACACACCCCTTTTATGCGAACATGCACAAACTCCAATAAAGTTAACAACTGAATCAACTAACTAACATCTTATTCACCATACCGTACCACCAGTACCATTTAATACCAATGTAGGCAGTCAGAGTTTGTCCACCCTGACTTTCCTTGATAACCCGAGTTTAATCTGAGCAGGTTGAACTCCCTTCGTAGTACAGGCCTCTGGTGGAGCACACCTGACTTCAATAATGTCACCATCCTTTCCACTACTCATCCGCAGATTGTTCCTAACCCTGCGTGGTATAGTACTCTCTACATCTTGTCTCCATTATCTGCTCACTAGTAGTTTTGTTGTTACTTCCAGTGACTTCTCTAGCGTGTGTTTTTCCTGTCCACCAGGATTCTTGTGTACACACTGGTTCTCGCCACACTGTTTGCTTCACCTCTGCTTATCGCTTGCCAGACCACATTACCACCAGATGCCTGCTGACAGCCAACCAACCACAGATACTTACATTGGTTCCCTTGATAATTTTAGAAATTGAAACAATCAGTGTTTCATAGCACCAGCTGAACTGAATAAACTTGTTCTTGATCTGCTCATCATTTCACTCACCATCTGCCGCCTCAATTTGTCCCTCGCCTGTTCCTGTCACTGACACTAGAGGGCACTATTTTTTCTGTAATCAACGGCACAAACAAGCTTGGTGCACCTTGGGATAAACTAAGGTAAAGGTCTGTTTTGCAAAATTAGACACACATTATACTACACACACTAAACATATAATATATATCCATTAGAGAGATGGGATGTATTTGTGTACAGAAAAATAACCACTGAAGAAGAAATATAAGATGAACTCCTATTATAATGTATGTTAGACATTATTTTTTCATGGAGACAAAGTAATTTGGACATTGGCCGAGTAAACAGAGATGGTGCACTTGTGTGCATCTTAGACCACTTGCTTACCAGGATACTCTTCAGTAAATTTTTAAGATCTCCTTTTTTGGAGTTGCACTGCAGATTTTCATTTCCCCAAAACAAAGCCAGAATTTACTATTAGACCCATAATTAAAATTGTCACTGACAAACATAAAAATTTGCTGCTTTTATCTGTATTGGAAAAAGATGAGAAGCTTGACGTGGTGTAATCATTAACATCTGCGCATGATTTATGCGTGTGTGTGTGCGTGCATGCATGCGTGTGCATGGACATCTGCTTTCTATTGCATGGTTTATGCTGCCCTCTGTGCCCTGGGGTGCCTTGGTTCAAGTTACCTTAAGGAGACTTTATCCAGGGGACTACTAAGACAGAATCTCTATCATTTCTAGAAATAATTTGTTTTTTTCATGTCTATCTAGTGCATCTTCTTTATGAAAATGTTATTTATGTGATGTTATGAAATTTAACAATCACTGTATGTAAGTAATAACTCGGGTTACAGGGTGTGTGTGCGTACAATCACAATGTAGAGACAACAATCTGGTTCCCATAAGGTTAAACATTAAATTCTAGGGTTCAGACATGGTTTTTTGTTAAGGTTGGAGTAAGAGTTGGGATTAGGCATGTAATGATTATTGTTAAGATTAGAGTTAGCATCTCGGAGCTAAACCAAGTAAATGCTTGAGAGAGAGACTAAGAGATGGACTGAGTATGTAGTAAAATGTAAACTGCCACAGATTGTATCATGTATGGAAATGACTGACGGTTTATATGCTACATTTTGTCATGGTGTCATCTTCTTCCACACTGAATTTTTGGCTCCCTTTGTGGCAAGAAGCAATACATTTTTTCAACATTTCATCTTACTTATGTGACCCGGTGATACTCAATACACTAGACCCAGAAAAAAACAGAGCCTGAAAGTGCTATACCAAAATTATATTTGACAGTGCATTAAATAAATGACTTGTCTCCATTCAACTACGTTTCTGCCCCCTCATATTCGACTAAACTGTCGATGAGAAGAGTCGACCAAGTTTTCATTGAGTTAGTCACAGAAAAAGAAAAAGAACTGTTCTAACTTTGTTGCATTATTGTTCAATACTACCTTAGTGCAAATCAATAGTGTCTAACCCTAACCTTACCTCTAACCCATAATCATGCACAGAACTGCAAATAGTATATCTCAAGAGGTAACACAAATCGACAGAACAACCTCAATGTCAAAGTCGCCTGGACAAAATTATATGGGGACTGTAATAACACAGATCTTTGCTCTTGTAACACTGTTTGACGATGCCACGGGTGTGGATCTTAGGTGTCTAGTTAGGTGCCCTTTAGCAAGCTCTACCAGGATTGTGTGTGTGTGTGTGTGAAAGGGGGGGGGGGGTTGTAAGTTAGTGAGTTACTTTCTCACCTTTAAAGCTCTCCATAATTTTGCTCTATTGTGCACCTCACCTTTGGAACTCCCTCCCTCTATTTATCCGTACGACAGAGTCCCTATCCTCTTTCAAAACTTTGCTCAAAACCCACTTATTTCGAAAGGCCTACCCCACATAATTCCACCTTCCACCGGTTTCATGATGAACTGCTTTTTTAAATTGTTTTTCTCTATTCTATTTTATCTTAATCTTTAAATTGTGTCGTGTTTTTTTTTTTTTTATTGTATTGCCTCCTTGAAATGTATTTTAACTGTTTTAATCTGTAAGGTGTCTTTGAGTGCTATGAAAGGCACCCACAAATAAAATGTATTATTATTATTATTATTATTATTATTATTATTATTATTATTATTATTATTACTACATCACTTAACTTACGTAAGCTACGTAACCTTAACTTTTTGATTCGAACAAACACTGGTCTCCTGTGTGAAAGTCCGGTTTCCAAACACCTCCTTACTCAGGCTTTTCTGTTAAATATCCTACAACTGCCTTTAGCATTAAAAAATTACACTACAGGGCTTTTCCCAGTGCGCTGAACTATGACGCTAAGGGCTCCCCCGGTGCGATACAAAGTGACGCCAATGGCGATGCATCCATATGTGACAACTTCAGAGTGAGAACGGGTTGAAAATATATTTGAATAAATAAATTAATATTAAAAACATGACGACTAGTCAAGTAGAAAACTCTGTAGTCGGTATCAGGCCTAGAGTTTCATAAGGATGCCTAAATGTGGGGCATAGTAAAGGATGGATGGAGTGAATTGTAAATTTTTACCACTAAAATAAATCACATAAATCAAATCAACAATAAATGAACAAGTAAAGAAAATAAACAACGGGACTAGACCCCACTCTACAGGAAATTGCCAAAAAATATATGATTATGAATAAACCACCACTACACATATACCGATTTGAACCAAAACTGTTCTACAACATTCAAATGTACCTACTCACAGAGTGCTAGGGTGACTCAAACCACACAATAAAGCACACATGATGGCCATCAGTCAGTCTCCCATTTAGCACAGCAGAAAGCCTCACAAGAAAAATAAAACAAAATATGGACCTTTCTAATGATTAGTTCAATCTAATAAGTGGGCGAAAACAGTTGTTGGCTGTCTTTGTTTAAAACTTGCTAGACTAGAACACAGTCCTCTCCCCAGGTCAGAGACATGCAAGTGACTGGAATCTTGTTTCTTGGCTGATGTGCCAGCAAACACTCCCAAGTTTTAGTTCTTTAACAGACATGAAGAAGCAAATCAAACACCAAACAATGGCTGGTCTGTGAAGAATGGCATTCCTGTGAAGAGTTCACTGCCTGAGTGGTAAGGGCTTGGTCTTCTGATCCTCTGATCCCTGCTCACCGCTGCTCATGACCCAGACAGGAGAGGGGGGCACGGGCATGGTTGGGAGCTAGATGTATTGGGAACTATGCAGAGTTCACCTGGACCTCTTACTTTGAAGACCTGGTCAGCAGAGAATCAATTACTCTCAATCTACTGCTGCACCTTTTGTTTTCTATTCTTTCACAATTCTTCACATTGTTTGTATATGTAGATATGCATCTTTCTGGTTTTTAACGGATGCCGATTTTCGAGTGGCCTTTTATTGTGGCCAGCCTAAGGCAGACCTGTGCAATACCCATGCTGTCTGTTTAGCATCTTGATATGCCACACCTGTGAGGTGGATGGATTCTTGGATTCTTGGATTCTTTGGATCTTGGCAAAGGAGAAATGCTCACTAACACAGATTTTGACAGATTTGTGAGAGAAATAGGCCTTTTGTGTACATAGAGAAAGTCTTAGATCTTTGAGTTCAGCTCATGAAGAATAGAGGCAAGTGTAGAGTTTATAGTTTTGTTTCAGTGTAAGTTGTTACAGGACTCTGTTAAAATCAACACTTTGATATAATACTGGTTCACAGTATAGTAATATGGGTCGCCATAATATTACAACTATCTCTTGTAACAGATAAGAAAGTTAACATTATCTAACTTGAGCCAACTTAAGGACAAAATCACATTATGTTTCACATGCTTTGCAGTAATTTTAGTTTACCTGTCCAATAGGATGAAAGCCATCTCGTTGACCATGTTCTCGTTTGGCCCAACAGGCTTCAGCAGATAAAACTTTGTTGTTGTTTTTTATTCTTACCTGGAGTTTGTGTTGGAGTCTGTGTTGTGCTGAGAGCTGGTCACTCTTTGGTGTTAGCGGACTCCATTTTGTTAGCTGCAGTGTTGTTGCTATCTGTGCAGTTCAAAATCAGTAGGCAAGTGGCTTAGGAGTGATCATGCAGAAAAAAACAACTTTATTTTGGATGGACCCGGTTAAGGAGTGGCTTAGCAGAAAAAAGGTTTCTGATGCTGCAGTAACAAACTGCAATGTATTGCTTTATTTTTCTGTCTGTCCCTCCTTTTTGGGACTCATGCCAGTGTTCAATTTCTCTTTAGTCACAATCTTTTCCGTTACAATTTCCTCACCACTACAGGTCTTCAGCTCTGCTGTATTGCAATGTGGCCATCTGGTTGTTCCTTTCTTCCCTTTTCTGATGTATGAAGCCTTTTATGACGTCAGACACTATGGCTACACTAAGTAACAACCAACTCAAATAACACGTGTAAGACACCAAGCCAGTTTACAAAGTAGACTTTCCTATGCTGTTTCTTCAGAGATACTTTAGTTATGAAAAGTGTTGACAGGACTGCTTTTTGATCACTCAGAGATGATGCAGTTCTAGGATAAATGTTAAAAGCAATGTAACAGACATGAAGAAATATTTCAACATTTTGGCAAATATGCTTACTTGCTTTCTTGCCAATAGATTAACATATTTATGCCACTCTCATGTTTGTGAAATATAAGCTACAGCCAGGAGAAAGTTAGCTTAGCTTAGCATAAGGACTGGAAAAACAAACCAGGCAAACTTACTTCAGGAAGTCAGAAACATGTTACACATCAAGCTTTAGAGGTGCTCATAAATGGATTTGTTTTAGACAGAGCCAGGCTAGCTGTTTAACCCAGTTTCTAAATTTTATGCTCAGCTAAGGGGCTGTCCACTAGGAGGAGAAAAGCGTTCAGAAAAAGAGGAGGGTATTCTTCTTTCGGCCAAAGGTATATGGTTTTCTGACTTTATGGGAGTGCATGGGAGGGTCTTTCACACATTAGAACTTCCATTTAGATCTGAAGGTCTAAATTGGGGTAGATGGTTAAACAAGCTGTAGCCCTGACACTTTATATATAATATTATTTTATTACATGACCATATTATTCTTACATGTTGAGGGGACGGTGTTGCTGGTTGTTTCTAAGTCAAGACAAGGCTTCCGAAAAAACATTAACAACCCTGCATTGCCACCTCAGCACACCAATAATTTTCGTACAGTGCCTGACTGACTGATCCTCTCATCTAACACCTGGTAAAAAGGCAAATAGCCTGGTCAGAGTCAACGGGCCACAGCTCTTCCTTTTGCCACCAATTACATCCCCATAGTGAACATTCACACATTTAGTGTGCCACCGCCACATATTCAAAGACCATTCCTCGTTTATTGCACTGCAGAGGGCGAAACATGCAGAAGGTGTAATCATAGTTAAAATGTTCTACACGTACCGTACGTGGCTATCTGGAGGAAACACAAGGCAGTGGGTTTATTCAACATAAAACACATTCAAAGGGAGCTGTGTTCTAAGTGCTGCTTTTGATCAGGCATTGATATGATATTTTTCACACGGAATATTTCCATGTGTTGAATATTTGAAAGCAAATACATCCCAGACACATCCTGTGCAAACAAGTTTAGCTATCTATCCAACAGTCACACTACTCCTCCTATGTAATATTATAAAATGATAGCAAGAAACAGAGAAGGAGATGGAGAGAAGAGAAGAGAAAGGGGATACAATAATTTGGAGAAGCTGCGACTGTTTACAGAGATGAAAGATAAAAGGGAGTGAAAAACAATGATTCAGATGGAGCTTGTGTCAGAGAAAAGGCAGGAAGGGGCCCACATTAAGACCAGACAGACAACATGAGAGGACTGTCACACATGTTTCCATTTAACCCTTTACAAGATGTAAGGTTGTTGGAGAGCAATGGAGAGAGATGGATCAACCCCTGCTACAAACATTGTCTCTGGCACAGGGATCTTTGCTAAGTGGACAGAAGGGCATTTAAAGGATTTTTGTAATTATTAGTCTATCTGTCTAAATAATGTCTGAAAGAAAAACAATCTTCTTTGTATAATATTGTTTTGTCACTTACCCTAGTACTGTCAGGAGTATATGACTGCTAGATAATTAGTCAAATGCTGAAATCACCTTTAACAATGACATGGTGCTTTACAGATGCTTTTCACAGTCTCAATTACGGTAAGCAGAAAATTAGTTACCAGGGTTATGGATTCCCCATTATTTACCAACAAACAGTCCACTCAACAGTCCACTCATTGCAATGACAATTTACTACACTTATATCATTTAAGCCCAATTGCACAGACACACAGTCCATCTCACTGTACCCCCTCATTATTTTCATGCTGTAACAACAATAGAGGGAGTCTTTACTCCTGTGTGACGTGTATTGTGTTGCTCAGAAAAGATTAATAATTTAGCACTTGTGATCCAGTGAGCCAAAAGGGTCAAAAAACAAAGGATAAAGTCTAAATATTGAAGAAATAATGGGGCTCAGGGACTGAATGTGCTGCACAGATGGGAACAATCCCTCACAGCCAATGCATTTCACATCACTCACATTAGTGGAAAAAGGGGCTCCAGAGTGGGGTGTGGGGTGTGCTGGGCCATGCCTGAACGAATAAAATGGGGTGCGGGTGGGTGGATGGAAGCAACAGTGAAGGACGAGAGAGAGGGTGGAGAGGGGGGATGGCAGAACGGAAAAGAGAGCAGGGAGGGGAGGAAAGTTTTTACTTCAGCAAAGTGTTTGTCTGGAGTCCCCTCCAGTCCTGAGCACACTCTCAGAGAGAGAGGGGACAAGGAGGGCCAGTCTCTCTGATCAGGTAGGTGTGTGTGTTTGTACATGCATGTGTGTGTGAACATGTGTCTGCTGGTCTCTATGGTATTTTTCTATGAAACCTTATAGGAGATGAACAAACACATGATATTGGTCATATTTTTGTTTAAGCTTTTAATCTTTTGTAAAAAGTTTTTAGCATCCACAATTCTGTGGCAGCAGTGAGAACTGTTAACAAAGCTGGCATTCATGGCTAGGTTTTTGCTTTTTTAAATGCTTCCTCTCTGGATTCCCTGTGGATTAAGACCCTTAAGAATGCACCTCTCTGCAGGCAGTTATGTGTCTAAACCAAGTCAGTAGCTGCACTGCACCTTATTTAATCTCCGTATATCAACAGAGAGTTTGGGTTTGCGGTATTAAGAAAAGCATATACTTAAAGAGTATCAGCTTGCTCTCTAAAGGCGTGAGAGTATATTTATGTATAGACTTTATTGTGGCTTAATGAACATTTTATTCTTCAATTTTTGCAAATCCCCCCCTACCCCACATCCGTTTACTCCGAGCTATATCTGTTGCATAAGTCCCATTAACAAAATAATTTTGTTGTGAATTACTATATTTATATTTTAAACATGTGTGTGACCCTTTCTCTCTGGCTTTTTCTCTGTTAGGTCATAGTGAAGATTTGTGTGGCTGTGACCATGCGTGTGGTGACTGTCTTCTTCTTGTCTGCCCTGCTTCCACTCTCTCTCCCCCAACGGGACGCTTTCACCTGGCTCTACGGCAATCAAGGTTCAGGATACAGTGTTAGCGCCCTGCTGCCAGAAACCAGAGGAAGGGAGTGTCCCGATGAGTGTGACTGTCCCCCCTCCTTCCCAGTCGCCATGTACTGTGATGGGCGGGGCCTGACAGCCATGCCAACCATTCCCTCCCGTATGAAATACTTATACCTCCAAAATAATGCCATCACAGCTGTGCCCGACTCAGCTCTAGTCAATGCAACCAATCTAGTGTGGCTCATGATGCACTACAACCAGCTGACATCTGACGCCATTGGCAAGAAGGTAAACTTACATCTGGTCTCAGTCAGAAAAATATGTAAGCTCAGAGTATGAAGCAGTGATGGTGGTGTAAATAGTTGTCAGATGGCTAACAGGCTATTATTACAAAGGTAATCGTTTTATTGCTGGAAATGGGGTTCTTAGGTTTTTTCTCTGCTACATCATACATATCTGCTCAGTAACTCATGTCCTGTGTTCTAAAACCAACCATTTATATTTTTTTGGTTTCATAATGGCGCCCCCTGTTTTTGCATTGTTCTCCCTCTACTTAGACGGAGAACTTGTTTCCATACAGCCAATCACATTTGTGTCACCGCCGCTGCGCCGCTGTTCGCTCGCGGGTCGGCTAGTTAAAATAAACAATTTAAACTTAATTTTGGTAAGTTTCTGCTGGGGAACAGGCTGCACCGAAACACCACAAGGCTCAGACCAGTACAGTTTATAAAACCAATGCCAGTGTCTTTATTAAAAAAAAAAAAGGAAAACAATGAAGTACTAAAATCCCTTCATCAAAAAGCCTAAAAATAATAAGAGTTCATAATAAAAGTCACTGGGCAAGCCTTGATCTGTCCAGCCCTCAGTAGTTGGTCTTTAAAATCCCAGTCCGTCAGCCCACCAACTCCCTTCCTCTGCTCTTGCTGCTCGTTCCTGCTCTCAGTAGTAGTCGTCGTCAGCAGTAACCTAGGTGACAGGATGCTTGGCAGTCACAAAGTTCCCCACAATAGTTCCGCTAGGGTTAATTAATCATATATAAAACTTCAGACAGAAATGTGCATGCAAGTAAACAACCAAATCAAAAATGCAAGCAACATAAATCAAAACCCCAAACCACACACCCAAGCAAAACTACTGGCATGATGCCAGTACATAAAAATTGGGCTTTAAAATTAGGACCAGAATCAGCAGCGTACTGGCTTGTTCCTCCAAATGCTAAAAATAATAAAACCCAACTAAAAAGTGGCAGCTTATTCACTGGGGACAGTAGATAGTCGCAGCCAGAGAGGCGTGGGACAGTTACGTTCTGGGAAGGAGGAGGGAACGAATTCCGACCCCTCCTCGTGTCTCTGATGGCGTCCTCCCCCACGCACTTCCACAGGGGCCACTCCTCACTCCAGTTACTCAGAGGCGTCTCGTCTTGGCACCGGGCCGCTGCGTCTACCCAAAGGCAGTGTGGTTGACTCGCTTCCGACGTCCACCTCGGTCCCTGTCTCGTCTCCGTCGACTCTCCGCCTCACGTCGTGCGTGGTGACCACCGCGTCTCTCTAGTTTGCCGCCTTGGGTGCAGCTGCCGTCGGCTCTACTCTTCCCTGCTCCCGTGTTCTCCCTTCCGGGTTTCTCCCGTCTGCTTATAAAGGAGCACCTGCCCCCAGACTTCCCACACCGGTAGCCATTCACCACTAACGAGGGGGCGTGACCATACGCAGCTCCAATCTCTCACTCACACACGTCACCCCGGTGACATTTACATAAAGCAAAAAAGCAGTAACGTCACTGTTCCATCATGGGCAGACACTGGTTACACTGGGTGTCCAAAATTTCTCGCTTTTTACTGAGTGAACATGGGGATTTAAACGTATACAAATGTCACTGAGGTCAGTTTTGATGGTGGTGTGGTCCTTACTTTTCAACATCACTGCTAGTTTTTGCCCATGGCTTGTTGCTAGAGTGCAAGTGTAAGTGTGTTTACTTGGCCTGTCATTCGCCTGCCGGAGCTCAGCCTGTCAGCTGCTGTCAGTCACACACAGTCATGGACGCACCCCTCCAGACACAGAGAGAAAAAGAACAAATATATATTTTAGTAATAAAAACTGTTAATAATTAATTGTATTTGACTGCAAAAGGTGATAAAAATGATTCAGTTAGATTTTCTCATGCTTTTGAGGCATTATGTGGATGCTAGTGAGTTGTTCATTCTTCACATCATGTTTGCAGGCATTTCTGAAATTGGAGAGACTTGAGCGTTTATATCTACAGCACAACAATTTGACCAGTATACCTTCAAACCTCCCTCGCACGTTGCGAGACCTGAGAATCAACAACAACAAGATTAAAAAGGTAATATTTTGCATAGTTTGATATTCATGCTCTGTACATCAGAGACATTCAACTTTAATAAATGTTCAACTGTTGCCAAGGTAACGCCTGCAGACCTAGGAGGAATGGATAACCTCACTGTCCTGTATCTCCATGACAACGCTGTCATGGACATGGGCACATCACTGAAGGCTCTGAAATCCCTCACACTGCTGGACATCAGTGGCAACAAGTTGACAAAGGTAATTGTGTGCGTCTGTGTGTTTGCAATTGAAGTGAATGTATTATCTCTAGTGCTGCCACAATATTTTCATGAACTGGTCTCAGGTCCCAGAGGCACTCCCGGAACATCTGCACCAACTCTACATTGAGTCCAACTCTATTGACTCTCTCCCAGAGGGGTTTCTGGGCCGTCTCACTCAGCTGCAGTATGTCAGGATAGCCCACAACGTGCTAACAGACAAGGGAATCCCTCCCAACACCTTCAATGTGACTGGGCTGGTGGAGCTGGACCTGAGCTTCAATAAACTAGAGAGAATCCCCACAGTGAGCACCACACTACAGCATCTCTATCTGCAAGCCAACCAGATCAAAGGTAAAATGTATACATGTTTTATTTGTCATTTGCATAGAAAACATATTCAAAAAGCTATTAAAGGTCCTGACAACATCTATCAGCTTCTTTCTATGAACAACGGGGGTTCCACATAAACACGTAATAACTATCAAAGTTGTAAAAGTTTTGGTTGTTTCAAATGAGAGATTTAATGATTTTGTATTTGCTCATCTCACTGGTTTAAAGTGGGCGGGAAAGGTGATAACAGATGACACATATAAAGCTGATGTTTCCAGACTGCTGCCACTCCAACCTAATCACACCCCCCAATAAGGCAGACTATCATTTTACAGTTAAAAATATTATATAAGTATAGCAGTTAAATTTTCCTTACTGATATATAGGCCAGGTGCTAAGATGCTGGATGTTTGGAGTAGTTTTTACTGGAGTAGTTTGGGAAGACATATTGCAACGCTGCTGTATGTGTACAGAAATTAATTCTTTTCCACCTCTCCATCCCTCTAGAGTTCACGCTGGGTAGTTTCTGCAGCGTTGTTGATGTGACCAACTTCTCCAAACTGCAGACTCTGCGACTGGACGGGAACGAGATCAGTAGCCAGGACATCCCTTCAGAGTCATCCCTCTGCTTGCGTCAGGCTTCTTACATTGAGGTCTAACTGTGTGTATGATACAGTGTGTGGCACAAACCAAAGCACAGCAGGGCTGATTTAAATCTTTAATCGTAAATCTTTCAAAATTATGAGTTTCCCTAAAATAAATGGATAAATGGCCCAATCTGGTTTGATTAGAATAAAGGTAAATGAGTCCTTTGCCAGTGTATAAGCCTAATAAGATACTGTATGAGCCATATATGATGTTTCTGTTTTGCATATTGAAAATGATCTGTCCCTGATCTTCCTTATATGTTGCTGTGAGGATCAAGGATCTTTAGAAACCAACATTTTAGCCGTCTTTATCTTACCTTTCTCTGTGTCTTCCTACAAAGCATGCCTTCCACTGTTTCATCTGACAAGTTTATGATAAAAGTATTATGTATCATGCATGATGTGAATTGTTTAATTTCAAATAAGCAGTTGTAGAAGCGTGATAATATCTTCATCACTTCTCTGACAACCATGTCCCAAATTGATTATTGCATTTAGGTACATTCTGTACCTACAGGTACATTTTGTGAAAAAAAAATGTTGTAACTGCTTGTTTCTGTAGAGGATTTTTCACAGTGAAATCAACTTTCCTTAGAGACATGTGAAAAAATATCTCTATACTGTACTGTCGTGAATCACAAATAGAGAGGCATCTGGGTGTGTGTTATGATTCTTGAGTTACTGTATCCATTGCATGGACTGGTTATCATACTGACAGGCTTTATGATGACGAGTCTATTGCAGGATAAATAAAAGTTATATTATATATATATATATATATATATACATCTTTTTATGGCACATCCAGTATTTGTAGTGCAGTAATCTGATCATACAGTGTAACCTGATGACTAGAGAGTAATCTGATTACTGTGTTTCACACAGAGTAACTAGTTCAGAAGGAAACAAAGGTCCACGTGCATAGAGCGTCTTTTTTTCGCCACTGTCTTTTTCTTAATCCTTGAAGTGTATATTTAAAATTCTGCCTGGTAACAGGCTGACATAATCTCACAGCATGACTTTTGGAGTAAACAACATACAGAGGCCAATGAGCACATTTTTTGCATTTTATCCGGCCCAAGGAATTCAGTTAAATGGTTATCGTTAGAATTCAAACACATCTTGACTCAACTTTAGACCAAAATCAATAAAAAACAAAAAAAAAGTGAGAAATCAGATTGTCCAGAGAGGAAGTATTGTCATAGATACGCCAAGTGTAATACAGGTTTTGGGCTCAAACGCAAGACATTAACATGGCTGGAATCTGTTTTCTTGATATTTATTTAAACAAAACACATCCATCGATCCATCGTCAACCGCTTATCCTGCGTACAGGGTCGTGGGGGGCTGGAGCCAATCCCAGCTGACATCAGGCGAAAGGCGGAGTACACCCTGGACAGGTTGCCAATCCATTGCAGGGCCACACAGAGAAAAACAACCAGTCACACTCACAACTAAGGACAATTTAGGGTCACCAATCAACGTAGGCCACATGTCTTTGGACGGTGGGAGGAAGCCGGAGCACCCAGAGAGAACATGCAAACTTCACACAGAAAGTGTGGGGCAACCAGGGTTTGAACCCTGCGAATGTCACAGCGCTATCCACCAGGCCACCCCTAAACAAAACACAACATGTCGAAATAAAAAAAAACAACAAATGGTAAATGTTCTGTATTTGTATAGCCCCTTTCTAGTTTTTGCAATCACTCAAAGTGCTTTACACTACTTCACATTCACCCATTCACACAGACTCAAAAATTGATGGCAGAGGCCAAGGTGCGAACCGCACATCAGAACGGAAATAATATACATTCACATTCACACACTGATGGCACAGCAACCGAGAGCAATTTGGGGTTACAAACAGAAAATTCTCCCACAGAAACAAAAAAAACAAATGTCCTAACTTACGCAGGGTGAACAGAGGGAGGGGTCTGGAAGGGGGCAAGAGTCCAGAGGCAGGAACACAGGCACAGAGTTCTTAGGTCCAGGAAACCGACAGCAAAGACGGAGCATGTCAGGAGGCCCTTAGAAGGCCGGACAGGAAGCCTCCAATGAGGATGGAGACCCTCCAGGGACTGGACAGGTGGCCAAAGATGATCTTCTGGAGGCTGAGCAGGAGGCTAAGCAGGAGGCTGAGCAGGAGGCCGGCGGCAAAGAGGATGGAGACCAGACACAGATGACAGGGCATCTGGGCTGCAGACCGGGCAACAGGGCAACTGGGCTGGAGACCATCAAAAGTGCAGCTGTGCTGAAGACGGGTGACAGCGACTGCAGCTCCAGAGGAACCAGGGATGACTGCTGCACTTTAGGGGCTGCAGGTTTCTGCCACTCAGCAGAGACAGGGTGTTGTTGCAGTAGCTCAGTAGGAACAGGGGGCTGTGGCAGAAAAACAGAGTCAGAAAGCTGCTCTAGCCCAGCAGAGTCAGCAGGTTGCAACTCAGTAATGACTAATCATGTCAGATGCTCCTCAGGGTCAAGGCGTTGCTGCTGCTCTGGACTGGGGAATGCTGCAGTTCCGGCACCAAGACCTGCTGTTGCAGGAGGGGGCCAGAAACAAGTGCCTCTCCGGGGAAACCAAAGTCCCCTGAAGCAGTCAATTTGTTGCTGCATTTCTGGTTCACATAACAGTAGTAGCACATGAAGTACCTCTGACTGAGTTTCAGGAGCACCGATCAGCTGTCTATGGAATGCCTGATAGCTGAATCTTTGGTGGGCTGGAAAGCAATTTCACTGGAAAGCTGGCTTACTCAGTCTCTGAAGATCCAGCAAATACAGTCTTTGCAGAGCTAGGCAGTAGCATCTCAGTGACACAGGGTGACAAAGTAATCCGAAAGTTTACAATCCGAAAGAGACTTGCAGCAATAACACAAAAGCTGCCTGTTGGCCTTTTTAGTCGTAATACAGCAAATTATATTTGGACCGATTTGGACTAGCGACAGTCAGAAAGAACTACACCACCACGGGAGGAAAAAACATTCTTGAGCGCTGCGGGGCCATTTTAATGAGCATTAGAGGTAGCGTTACATGGGCGTTGGAAAATAAATACACGTTTAAAATTACTTAAGACACAAACTTTAGCGACTTTAAGACTTTTTAAGGCCTTAAATTGTGAAATTTTAGAATTTAAGACCCTGCGGAAACCCTGCAGGATGTCTACCTGACAGGTTCTGTTATCAGAACAGCTCCTTTAATCTGGTGGTCTCAAGAGTGTTTGATTGTCCGAGTGACAGAAGGTGACAGGAGGAAAATATTCTGGCAGTAAAAGTACGGTGTCGGTGTGTCAGGTAATAAATGCTTCAGCTTCTCCAGAACAACAAGTCTGTTGTTCCCAAACAGCTGGAGAAGTGAAGCAGATTAACAAACATCTCAACTTCAGACTGAAGCTGAGCAGGAAGCTAACAGAACGTCTTTTAGTTCAATTTATAGAAAGTAAGGAGCAGCTGTATTTTATTCCAGCCTACCTTTCCAGCTGAGAGAAAAATTTGTTCATCCTGAACACAGACTGAACATCCATTGGGTACTATATTTGGGTCACACATAGCGACTTGTCAATCACAAGGTAGCCCCGCCCTAAAGCCTCCCCTGCTTTCTGGTCTATTTTCCTCTAAATGGGACCATAATTTACTATATGAACATCATGCTGTGTTGAATAACACTTGAAACTAGTGACTGAGACCATATACGATCCAGTGGAGTCGCCCCCTGCGGGCTGTTAGAGAGAATGCAGGTTTGAGGCTTCACTTTTCAAATCTGAGAAACATTCAGATCTGGATCTGTGTGTGTGTGTGTGTGTGTGTGTGTGTGTGTGTGTGTGTGTGTGTGTAGGAGCCGACAGAGAGCAGCAGAGGCTGCAGCCTGATGATAAACAGTTCGGTACCATCATTAAAGACATTACTTTTCTTATTTGTCGCGTCTCAACAGGGACGTGCACAGGAATTTTGAAGGGCAGTTGCTCTGACCTGAAAAAAGGCCCCCCCCCCCAAAAAAAAACAAACAAAAAAACATGGGCAATATGAAGGACTGAGAAAAAAACATTTTTTTATTAAAAAATATACAAAAAGTAAAAACACTTAAATACAGCACTCAATAACCTAAACTACTATTAATAACAAAACAGAAAAACATGACTCGAGTCATGAAAAAAGAGTTCCTTATATTATTGTTTATTGTTTTTTTAATCATTATTATTTTTTATTTTTTTTCCTTTTTTTTTTATTTGAAAATAAATAATCTAGATTGAATTGACAGATGGGGAAAACTCGCTTCTAATAAAATATTAAATAAAAAAACGCTTAGATTTCGGAAAAAAATACAA
>NC_060168.1:22460183-22536932 GCF_021292245.1 Micropterus dolomieu | reverse complement strand
GTATGGGGAGGCATGGGGGGAGGTATAAAAACAAGAAAATCAGTCAGTTAATTCATCTCGCAGCTCGAAAGTCTCATTACTCTGCTGATGAGTTTAAGGATTGCCTGAGGTGGAAAGGGGCTACATTTATGGCTCAGCAATCGTGCGTACCGAGTCTCCTCGTCTCATGTGGATGGAAAACAAAAGACATGCCGGCACTCCAGCCAAATTAATACTGAACACATCCCTGCATAAATACTTCATGATCGTACACTTATTTAAACATATGTTTCTAAAGAGATGTTATGTCCTATGAAGTCTTTATATGGTGGCTGCTAAATGAAGACAGATGTGGTTGGTGGGAGAATTGATCTGACCTTTCTCGTCCTGTAAGGGATATGAATCTCTCCGCATCTACTTTATTAGTGTGATATAGGGACATACAAAATCCTAATTTAGGCTGTTACATGTAGGTCACAGCACAGCTACAAGCAGAAGTGGAACAAGTATATGTAACCTATATGCCTGCTCTATGACATTTATGGCATCTATTTTAGCATACAGTTTAAACATATATACCATAAGCCCCCCTTTTTATATACAAAATTTGTAACTTCTACAAAAAACTAAATTTAAAGAAAAAGAGACATTTGTACCTAGTAACCTAACAATCACAAAATACATTTTTAGAGTTGATAAATGAGTTGAAAATGAGTTAGAGGAATTGATACCGAAATTGTGCACATTAAATATTCAGATCTTGTTAAATGTGTGTCCAAGATTTAGATAGCACTCAAACAACAAAGCGTGTAAATTGAGATTGCATAACAGGGTCACAGGTTTACTTGTGTTGATTGGTGTGGAGGCTGCTAGATAATGTCTGTATACTAAGTACAAATGTTTTACGGGATTGTTATGCAGCGAGTTACCACAGAGACTTAAAAAAAAAGAAAATTAGTCAGAATTTGATGTTTCACACTAACAATGTCACACAATCTGGTTGCAGGTGTTGCATTCTCACACACCCTGTGTCAGAAGGTTTATGCTCATAAATGCACCTGACTTGTCAGAAATAACATAACAGTGGTAAAACTGACACAGACTCCCAGTGTAAATGAATGAATGAGCAGAAAAAAATAGTTTGTGGTATTTAAAAGAGAAAATATTCAGTATACATTCATTATTTCTTTCAGTCGCAAAACAGAGTTATGGTTGTTGTAGGGTCATTGTGTTTATTATCCAATACTCTTGTCAGTTAGCTGCCTTGAAGGCACATGTATGAATAGGCTTATGTTAGGATGATGGTTCTAACAAGCAGCCTTTGCTGCATTTATGTTTAGGAATCTGCCTTTAACTGAATAATTCAAAATGTATTCCTCCTGCCACTGCCAAATACCTTGTACCCAATTCCACATCTTCCAGTCAGTGAGCCTATTTAATGCATTCAGTTACATTCCCATCTCCTGCCCGCTTCTGTTGTTAGGGAACCACCATAACCAGTCATCTGCGCTGGAAGATAAAACCAATATGTTGAGGGTATGTGACCTACCATCTGACAGATGCCTCTTCAGTATGACTGCTCAGCTTAAAGCCAATCAAGAAGAGCCTGGCTGTCTTTTCTCCTCCAGTGAATACATAATTTCCATCTAAATCTCATCAATAATCAGGGATGGCAATGGCAGCAATTGGTATGATTGCCAGAGTTCACAGAGCAATACTTGGAAAATGTAAAAGATTACTGTCTCCGTGGATGGATGGTGTAAATCAAACAGAGTGATTAAGGGCCGGCATTCCTCATTGTTGAATCCCCGGGCTGCTGGGTAGTATGGTCGCTTGGGGCTCATGACGTGAGGTGTACTTTCGGCAGAATGGACAGGAATTCTAATTTTCCTTTAGATGTTAGCAAGGGCTAAACGTGCATTTAAAAAAGTGTCTGCTCTTTGAAGTCCCCTTATGTTGGTTTTTAAAATATTGTCATACAGGCGTCTTTGCTTTTAGTGTTGGCATACATTTAGAGGAATAGTTTGACATTTTGCCAAACATGCATGTTCACTTTTCACAGTTAGATGATAATAATAATAATAATAATAATATCACTCTCAAATCTGTCCATTCAATATGAAGCTGGAGCCAGAAGAAGGCCAACCAGCACCTCTACAGCACGTGTCTTATCTTCTCATTTAAATCTCAAAAGTGTGTAAACACATTTCCCAAAAAAAGGTTGAACAATTTATTTGTTTCAAAATAAAATCTACTGCAGTTCATAATCAACATCAGATGTAGTTGATGTAAACCTGCAGTAAGAAAGTCATATTAACATAGCATGTGGATAACTCCAGAATCCCAGAAAGTCTTTTAAAAGAAAGTAACTCTTACATTTATGTATGGCAAACCTTGAATAATAATTTACGTGATGTTTTTGTTCTGGGCAATAGCAATAATGTGTGTGTGTGTGTGTGTGTGTGTGTGTGTGTGTGTGTGTGTGTGTGTGTGTAGGTTTTATTTGGATCATGTGGTGTTTGGGAGTGCAAATATCTTTACATTGCTACATCAACAAAGGAAGAGAGGGAGGAAAACACAGTTATTTAGTCATCACCCACCCTCACACTCTTCTCATGACTCATGGACAAGCACACATGGGCAGACGGTTCACCATAAAAATCGAATTTCTCGCTCACTGTCTTAGAGATAATTTGAACAGACACATATTTTAGCAAATGAAATAACTACAGAAAAAATAAGATGCATTCTGGAATATGCCTATAGGAGACCAATGGCATTTGACCCTGAGATTAAAGTAAAACTAATCCTAATATATGCTTCTGTTTTCCTTGAAGATCTCAAGCATGGTCAGAAGTTATATTTCCAAAATGAAATACTGATAATATTGTGACAAATAATAATAAACATCATAATTAAACTTAAGATGTTTGGTTCTTTATACCAGACCACTATAATACATTCATGATTTATTTAAGCATATTTAAACAAACCATCCAGTTTAGCAGTTTAGTATTTGTAATATATCAAGTTTGGGGTAAGCAGGCTTATTGAGGAACTGTATATAAATAGTCAAACTCATCTGTCCCAACTAGATTTTTTTTAATGGATTGAAAAGGAACTTTAGTACGATTTGTGTAAATATCAAAAGGGGTTCCTCAGTCTGGCAACAGTATTTCTCACAGAGGGAGCTCTTGAGCTACAAATGGGAACATAACAGAAACCCAAATGACATTAGGGGGGTGAGAGAATCTGAGAAAAGAAAAGAACAAAGAGTGACTAAGATACAGGATGAGGGAGAGAAGATAAAACTAAGCAAGGTATTTCGGAAGTGGATGTGTAATAGAGCGAAAATGCATGAAGATGTGCAATCAAGACATCTACTGTATCTCACTTAGACCCAACCTTGACCTTGACGCTGTTAATGTAAACCAACCATCAGTGTCCCACTGAGATTATTCAAAAATGCTTAAGCATGCCATTAACTTTATTTGTTAAAGTTAACATCATTTGTCATGCTTGTACTGCTATACTAACCTTAATAACATTATATGTTAGTTAACATTAAAGCATTGTATTGTATTGTGTCATACTAAGTTTGACGTGCAATATTATAATTTGTTGCTACTAAGTTAGCCTCAGTAACTGTAGTTAATGTCTGTGAAGATTCTTAGTCACCCGGGTCATAGTTATCAAACAAGGGTTAAATCAAGGGCAGTTGGACTTGGTTGAAGATACTTTTGATGTTTCGCCTCTAATTCAAGGGGCTTCTTCAGTTCTTAAGTATTTTAACCAAATCCAGTCAACCTTGATTTGACCTGCCTTTGGTGGAAAAGGTAATATATATTATGTCAGATGCTCTGATTACAGCTTTCTCTGATGTCCTCAAGTAGCAAAACAAATCAGTAAATATAGTTTTAAGCAAAACTACATTTTACCAAGGTTAATCGAGTTTCAAATGGAATTTTAAATACATCACATTTAGTTAATGTGTAATTTAGGCTATGGCACAAAATGTATAACGCTCACTGTGCCTCACAAGCAAGGAGTGTGCCATTGTTGTCAGTCATGAATTATAATCTTGTAAATGTGCAATGACACCTCGTTTTGCGTTTCTCCTGCAAAGCAGACCCAGTCAACACTACACTTTAAACAAACCATACTTTAGCTACTTGCGTGGTGGCTGAATACAAGAATCTGCCATATGGTTTCGTATTTGTTTGTTTTCACACAAAACTTTTTTTTGTTTTGCTGACAAAGTTGATCGTGCCTTCAAGAGATATAGTACACATCATATTTAACCCTCTCATATTTGGCTGTGATACAGAATTTAGAAAGTGTTTGACACATATGAGGATGATGGCATGGCACAGAGGTTTATATCTAATTTCAGAGCAATTATACGTATATACATATTTGAAAAGTGTGTCAAAGTGTGTCAGATTAAATTGGTCATGTTGTACAATGTTTCTGTGAGGCGCAATTGCTCTGAGATCGCTCAGGTATCTGCGTGCATGGATGTGCACGTGCACCCTTGGGCTTATACCCTGGTAATGGCTGCTTGCGGCTATTGCATATTAATTGATGTTGTTGTACTTTATTTTAAATACTTAAAAGCTGGGATTTTGTGTTTGTGCTTTTATTTATTTAAGTTATAATACAATGACTTTAAGTGTTCTTTCGCATAAATCGACATAATCATGTTTTTTACACCATCTGACTTTGTTCTCCATGATTGTTCCATTACTTGGCTGTTTTTACAATTTTACAGATCTCAGTCAATAAGTCAAGTAAGGTTCTGGGTCTCTTGAATCTAGAAATGTCAAGTGAAGTGTTTCCCTTAGAGGTGTCAGGTGAAATAGCCTCGTCTATGTGATAAGGTGCAACTTTGAAGTTGTGAATGAGGTTAGAGACATGAGTCAACCTCTGCAGGCTATTATGACCACCACACCCCCATCGCTGAGTATCTCTCCTGTCTACTACACTCACACAAGTCACGTCTTATCCTGCCTCCAGAATCACCTTGTTCCTGTGAATGCAGTCAGGGTTGGAGTATTTGACGTAACAAGTCAGTTAGTTACTGTATTATTAAATTGAAATTATACCTCTTTGGATTTACTTGTTTGGTTAAAGTTCATATCTCCAAGACTGTGGGAATTAGTATTGAGGATGATAATTAATTAAAGACAAATGCAGTTTTATCAGCCATTTAGACACTGAGTCGTCGTTAACAAACTGTAATTAATCAGTTGTTTTAATAGCTTGCATGGCTTTTACAAACATACCAGAGACCATGCATCTGTTAATTTACCTTGATGAGGACAGAATTGAGTTCTTTACTAAAAAAAATATACTACTAGCCATCTACTTTACTGAAAGCTAAATCAAGCCATCACTGACAATAATAAGTGCAAACATGCATGAAAACAGACAACACACTTGGCACCTCAGGCTATGGTCACACATCTCTAATCAGTATCTTTCATGAACTGAATGCCTTGCTTAAAAAAAAGGCTCTGCAACCACCCAGTTGCTCATGTGTTGTTTGTGACACCAGAAAGATATCATAACAATATCACAGAAAAATATGTCTTGGCCACGAGAAATTACCTTCTTCAAGTAACTGCATGGCAAGCATTTAGGTGGTTGATTGTCTGCAGATAGGAGGTAAGCCATTGCGCCCCTGTGAGTTCCTCGTTCTTTTTATTGCAGAGGGCAGGAACTCATGGCACCAGCACATCACCCTGATTTCCTCAGCACTTTCTGGGGAATTGTCATCAACCCAGGTCAATGTCTAAATTTTCCCATGCATCAAAATATATTGTAATTGACTCCATTTGTAATCCCTCCAGAGATCTGGCACAGGGCAGTAGCTCCGAAGGCTGCCGAAAGCAATAAAGTCTCATAGACATGACCTCCATTGTAAACAAGTCCTCCTTTCAAAGTGTGAGGTACAGTAAAGTGCCTTTTTTTTTAGGTGTCTGGCTTTACTTTTGCTATCTGGCACTAGCCCATACTTCTATTCAAATTTTGTAATTTCAGTGTAACTTGTAACTTCTTGGGTCAATGCTCATGTGCTCCAGTCCTTTGCATTAAAGATCTTGCAGTTTTAGAATATTGGATGACCCAAGGGTTTTCTTTTTCTTTTTTTCCAGTATAGTTTTTATAGATACCAGTGTTGGCTGGATGGGATATACAGTAAATTATATACACATATATGCTATAGTGCAGTGTGCTTTACAGTAGCTGTGATAATTAATGTAACAGTAATTAATATAATAGCACTGCTAATGTACTCTAAGTAATGTATGTACTTTTGTATAGTTTACTAGTACATTCAATCAAATGTTTTATCATATTTAAAAAAAAATAATGCCCTCCCTAATATTAATTGCATCTTGATTTATTGATTTATTGAAACGACTGGAGCCATTGCTACAGTAGGCATTTGCTTGCACATTAACCATCCATCCATCCATCCATCTTCATCCGCTTATCCAGGGTCGGGTCGCGGGGGCAGCAGCTCCAGCAGGGGACCCCAAACTTCTCTTTCCCGAGCCACATTAACCAGCTCGGACTGGGGGATCCCCAGGCGTTCCCGGGCCAGTGTGGAGATATAATCTCTCCACCTAGTCCTGGGTCTTCCCCGAGGCCTCCTCCCAGCTGGACCTGCCTGGAACACCTCCCTAGGGAGGCATCCTGGAGGCATCCTTACCAGATGCCCAAACCACCTCAACTGGCTCCTTTCAACGCAAAGGAGCAGCGGCTCTACTCTGAGCTCCTCGCAGATGGCCGAGCTCCTCACCCTATCTCTAAGAGAGACACCAGCCACCCGCCTGAGGAAACCCATTTTGGCCGCTTGTACCCGCGATCTCGTTCTTTCGGTCATGACCCAGCTTTCATGACCATAGGTGAGGGTAGGGACGAAAATTGACCGGTAGATCTAGTGCTTTGCCTTGCGGCTCAGCTCTCTTTTCGTCAGTGCGGTAAAGCGAGTGCAATACCGCCCCCGCTGCTCCGATTCTCCGGCCAATCTCCTGCTCCAATCTCCCCTCACTCGTGAATAAGATCCCGAGGTACTTGAACTCCTTCACTTGGGGTAAGGACACATTCCCTACCTGGAGTTGGCACTCCACCGGTTTCCTGCTGAAAACCATGGCCACAGATTTAAAGGTGCTAATCCTCATCCCAACCACTTCGCACTCTGCTGCGAATCGATCCAGTCAGAGCTGAAGGTCACGGACCACATCATCCGCAAAAAGCAGTGACGAGATCCCAAGCCCATCAAACCGCAGCCCCTCCTCGCTACGACTACGCCTCAATATCCTGTCAATGAATATCACAAACAGGATTGGTGACAAAACGCAGCCCTGGCGAAGGTCAACCCTCACCTGGAAAGAGTCCGACTTACTGCCGAGTACTCGGACACAGCTCTCGCTTTGGATGTACAGGGATTGGATAGCCCTGAGAAGGGCCCCCCTCACCCCATACTCCTGCAGCACATTAACCATGACATATTCAAACCTTATGGTTTTGCTCTTGGGTTGGGGGTAGGGGGCATCAGCTCTAATCAGAAAACAAATCCGTCATTATTATAACAGTTCTGTCATATGGAGGGTTTAAGGAAAATGCAAATTAAAAGAGGAAATAGAGCAAAAGTAAAAAGGATTTACCCTTTTATGTGCACGCTATTAGTGCAACATTGATGGGGCATTCCAATTGTGATCCGTGCTTTCTGACTGAAATTAATTGCTCTGTCTATTAATGCCATTGTCTATTTTCTGGTAGAATTATTCTATATGTGTGTAATTAGTTACAAGGCAACATAACTAGTGCATTTAATTATTTACAAATAGATAAGTAATTAACAGAGCACAGCACTGAAAATCAAAACAAGCTGATGAAATTTGCTTGTTGTCATATAACTGGAAACTGCACCATAATATTTACAGTTAATAAGGTGCCACAAGGTTTCTTCCATCTCCTTTATTTATGCTGTCCAGTAAATTTCCTCATTTGCCACTTTCTCCCTGCCTGCTGTTTTTTAACATCACATGATCCGAGGTAATCAGAAAGAACAATGTGACTGCTTTGTCACGGAAACAATATCACTTTCACTCCCGAACTGGAGCTGCTTTGATTCCTGCTGAAAGGGGAACACATAGAGTTGTGTTTATCCTTTTGTCTCTTTCCTCTGCTGTACTCTAGTCTGCCTCCCACTTCATCTCCTATTCACTTTCAGGTGCCACCAACAGCAGAATGAAAGAAGACAAAACATGATTTTTATTAAGAAAAAAATAAATAAATGGGGGTTGGAGGTATTTAAAATAACTCAAATGTTCTGAGACATAAGATCTGTCATTGGCTTGATTTCATCGTGCTGATCAACAGGCAGTTTTACCCTGATGTGATGAATACACCCTTGGGCAGACATTATATGTATCTGGCCAAGTGTATGTCCCCTGAAGGTCGTCCTCTCTTTACACCCTGTGTTGTATATGTAAAGAGTCTGCGAGAGGAGATAGATAACAAGCTAGGGTTAAATTACTTATCTTAGGTTTTAACATGTATAATCTCTATAGCTTGAAAGGCCAGTGCTGATTTGTACTTGGCCACACCCCTCTCAGCCAAACTGACCAAATATAAGATATGTATATGTAGAAACATATTTATGTAATAATGGTATGTCGATTTATTACTAGGTCAGTTTTGTTGGTCCACCACTTAGGTCCGGACTAAAATATCTGAACAGCTATTGATGGTCCTCATTGTACTTCCCAAAGAGCCTCAGCTTTGAATCATATATACATGTTTTGATTATGCGACTGGAAAATAATTCCAGTCATTATGGAGTCGATTTTCAGTGATCAATTTAGGTCCAATTCAACCTTTTTAAAAGCTCAATTTAACTTTAATGTGGAACACAAACATTGTAGGTGGTCCACCCCCATGTTTAGTTACAGTATGTTAAAAGTTCAGTGTGTAAGATTTAGTGGCATCTAGCGGTGAGGTTACGAATTGCAACCAACTTTACAGTCTACCACTGCCCCCTACCAGTTCAAAGAGCGTAAGATAGCTACGGTGGCTGACACAGCACAACAGGTGTCGTCTTCTGAGACAGCAGAGAGTAGCCAGTCAAGAAATTAGATTTCTTTAGGTAGATATATTAAGACATTATATTTACTTAATTCAAGAGACCTATTATGTTTTTCCACATCTTATGACTTATCCATAATGCTACATTGCTGGATGTTCATGTTAAACATAGCCAAAGTTTCAAATAATGAGGTTTAAATATTTAAAAGAAATCTCTGTGTGCAAAACTCAGATTTCCTCCTGTTCTAAACACTCACGCTTTGAACTGCTTTTTCTACCAACCGCTCTGTTTGACAACACACAGAGCTAGACGGAGCCATATATGGTCATTTGCTCCACACAGCTACGCTCAGTCTGTCTGTTCCGCTCAGCGGCAACAACAGCCTGGCAACATGCTTCAGGTCTTGGCCAAGAAGACAGTGGGCTTTGAGAGAGGGGGCCTTAAAGAGACAGGAGCATCTACAGCTTGTTTCAGACAGAGGCTGAAATGAAGCCCTACATGAAGGGACAGTATAAGATAGAAGAAGATTTTTTTGAACTTTGAATCATGCAAATCTGCCATACAGGAGTCACATAACTACAATATGAGACTGGAAATGGAGTATAATAGGTCTTCTTTAATCATTCAGCAAAGACATATTTTATCGTGACTTTGCCACTGACAGATAACATGGAAAATGTAAGCCAAGAGTGTGTAACATTGTCACTGTTTCTGCACCACAATCCATTATAAACCTCATAATAAAGTTTATACAAACATTGACAAGGTAAACACAAAGAGTCTAGGTGGCTAACCAAACACCATAACAATAAATTTAAATGATGATGAAGTGTCTACAATGCTTGAAATCTACAAGAAGAAGAACATAGTGACGAAACACGCTCTGTAGCACACGGTGACGTCCATGTAGATAGAAATGACTAATTCTAAGATAATAAAAACACAACGGTTCATTATGTAAGGTCTTTATACAGATCTGAAACCATAGCTATGGATCTTATATTGCATTTTTGTCAATAGATCCTCAGAAATATTACACACTGGACCTTTAACTTCATTATTAGGCCAGCACCATATGAGGAAAATCTGCAATGTGTGATAACATTAGACAGTTTTGTGATGACGATGACTTGCGACGAGTAAACAAGTATTGAAGTGTGCGTATTAGCTGCCTGATTGTCTTTGAATTCAGAACAGGAGAATAATTGAATATTTTAAATACCACTTAATGTTGCTGATAATGGGCCCAGGGCCCATTTAATACTGCATTTTGGTGCCCATCACTAAATATTGCATACAGATAGCCATGCATAGTAAGTGTATTGGTCCTGTTTGTGTTTATGAATCTCTTTTGTGTGTCTGTTTGTCTTTCTCTCCTAATCTCATTTTTCTACACACCCTCAAACATACACTTGAGTGGCTATGGTGATGAATGAATTCATGAACGACCTTCTTCTTTGGTTTTATGTTGCATTTGTCTTTGTTTTCACAAGTGTGTAGATTATTTAAAACTTGATCTTTTATTCTACGTTGGCAGCAACGCTCAAAATAAATCTCAATTTCCTTTGTAACCTTTGGCGGTACTGCAAGAACACTGGATAAAAGATTGGTATTATTTGTCTATAAATCAAAATGAAAATTGCCCCCTTCTACAAATGACTGAATATAAAGTTGACATCTTCACATTATAGCAGTTGATTTGGTGTTGTGAGCTACACAGTATTTTCTCCTGGCAGTTTATTTGAAGGAAACAGGCAAAGCTTAATGAAATACTTTTTGTCTGTCTTTTGTTCATGGGAATGAGTAATGCGTCAAGGGCCAGTATCACAGAGTTTATATCAAAAACTGAAGGATGTTGACCACAGAGGAGTTTTTTATGATTTCTTTTAAGTTAACTTTTTGTCTTTCAGATGGCTTGTGACTGTCTTTTACTCTTCTGTGCCCCCCATGCATCACTCATACTCTGCAGTTATTTCTTTTGCTTGACAATAACATACCAAACTAAAGCATACAGCAGACAACTTAAAGAAATTACATGTTTATATTTATTCTGTAACAAATTACCCAAGAAGAAATGGTGTGCATGGGCTTGCCTCAAAACCTGGAGACAGAGATATTTCCATTGAAAGACACTGGCAGGCCTTGCTGACAGCAATCATTAGAATAATTTTACATGTATCAGAAATCCTCTCTCTCTGGAAAGACGGTATGTACAACCCCCTGTATCCCCTCTGTTTTTCCTCTGATCTACTTGAAATGTGTATTCAGAAGACATCACTGTTGCAATTTTTTGTACCCTGAAAATAGCTGTGTTATTTTTGTTATAATTTTACTAATGATATCCCAAAAGAATCTGTGCTAGATTCTGTAGACACTTGATTATTAGTGTGGAAGGAAGTGATATTAATGTATATGCATTTCTAAAAATCACTTAGCCATAAAATCAAAACATATATCAATAAGTATGTTTTATTTTTTTTGTAAGACCAAAACATTATATACACTTCAGCTGCCACATTTAATGCGTGCCAGTTTGTGTCAACGATAAGCAATTCCCATGAAAACTATACTCTGTAGTACCATGGCTTCACTCTGATCCGGTAAATGGCTCCCCTGAAACACCATCGCGGTTCGCTTAAACCACTGTTTCTTGGCTACCATGGTTACTATGTGTTACAGCCAAATTATTAACCAATACTATCAGTCATGCAACAACAAACTATCAAAAGCCACAGTGAATGACAAAGACCTCCCCATGCCTCGATACATTTATGTGAATGTAATTGTTTCTTCTCTTGCATCCATCTGCCCACCTACCATGCTGTTCGTGTTCCTTTCTCACCATTAGTGAGGCTGAGATCATAGTGACAAGAGCATGTGGATTTCAGAGGCCCCCGTCAGTGGAGAAACAGGCTATGTGGTTTTCTCACTGCCATCCCCAGGAGTCAGTTATGTGAGAATTGAAGAGGAGGGATGGTGAAACTCCTGGTCACAGGATCCGTCCAGACAGTCAGCTAGCTGCAGAGTCTAATGATGACAGTGACCTCACCCCTTACTCTTATTGTATTGCTTCCAGACTGATCACATCAGGACGTTTGAGTGTGTCTGTGAATGTGTCTGCTCATGTGGGCATTCCAGCGCACTTTAGTTACCTCTGTATTTGTGTGGAAGTTGTTTCAGTGTGCCTAGACTGCATGTGATCCGGAATCTTGTCATCCAGTGTTATTGAAAATGAGAGGAAAGAGCAAATCCAAGCTATGGAATTGATGTAAAGCAGGACAAGGTTGACCCTTATGCCACCGAGGCCGCATTTGACAGCTTGTCTATTACCCCGCTCAGGGGCAGACTGGGATAATAATTCAGGCTGGGGAAAAGAGATTGCCCTGGACTGACCCAGCCCGTTTATACTGAGCAGCGAAGATTCTTCCACCTGACAGAAAATAGTACGTGATCCAGATTATTTCCATGCATACACATCTCCTGCTTTCCTACCTAGCATGATTAGGTTATTCTTAAAACATAGAATCAACTGGGGAACA
Organism: Micropterus dolomieu; assembly: GCF_021292245.1. Taxonomy (NCBI): domain Eukaryota; kingdom Metazoa; phylum Chordata; class Actinopteri; order Centrarchiformes; family Centrarchidae; genus Micropterus; species Micropterus dolomieu. The sequence goes on along the minus strand of NC_060168.1, from coordinate 22,524,317 downwards.
GTAGTTGTGAGATGACAGACTAAGGCCTGCTAGCAAATAACAACCACATCCCTTGTTCCTGAAGATATCTGTAATTTTACAGCATTTAGTGGCACTTTCCTCCATGGCTTTTCTCCTTTTAATGCTGTCCCTCTCAGCTCTATCTTTTCTCTTTCCCTTCTTTTCTCGTTTTCCTATGATGCCCATTTTTCGCCACACTGCTAACCCACTAAAGGTTGAGATTACGTGCATGCTTGACCAATCCATAGTCTGTACCAACCAATCGTGTGTGATGACAGACAGATGTCATGCCATCAGGTTAAAAGCAGGCTGTGGGGCTGACAGTCTACAGTTCTGAGGGGCTCTAGCTGCCCTGTGTTGTTTTCTTTGGTTTACCTATTTCATTTGGCATTTTTAACACAGGCTTGTCACTTCAGGCCAATCAGCTTGCCAGACCACCAGGGATTATTCCAGTCTGGGTTTGACCCCACTCTTCACTCCCTCAGCACTTCAGTTACAGTCTAGTGGATGGACTAACCTTGCAGGTGTGGGGGCATGTAGGTTAAATTAAAAGTTGTTGAAGAGAGCTGTCCTCATTGGTGTTTTTTTTGGTTATCAATAGCTAGTCATTACTAGGTGCAAAATAGGATGGAGCAGTTGCATGATACAAACATCTGTCTGGTGTTATGTCACTTGCAGTTAAATAGACACCAGTGATTTCAAGTACAAGTCAAAACAAGATCTCTCATAAGTCATTGATCAATGGACTGCATCATTGATATAGCAGGGCATGTGTATTATTTTGTTTGTCTTTTACTTCTGCATGGAAGTTGTAAAAGCTTCAAAGTATGAAATTGAATATGATATTCATAAGTATGTTTTCATTTTTAAAACATACAGAGGGAGTGGGTCTTCTTCCACGGAGTCTGCCATGGTGCACCACCTTGTTTTTACAGTAGCCCAGAATGGACGAGCCAAACGCTGGCTCTAGAGAGGGCCTTTCGCATTCCCGCAAAAAAGGAAGGATGAGACAGCAGGGGAGGGGGGACCTTTCCTGTTGTACAGACCCAACCTTCAAGTTTCAAATTAACGTAGCTCTTGATGCACTTAGTCTCGAGACTCACCCGATGACCTTTTACCTAGCTTTTAATCTATCTTCGTCAGGCCGAAGATCCGACTGGGTTCAAAATGTTGTCTGTTTAAATATATTTGTCAGTGTGCAGGCATTTCTCTTTTCCTTTTCCACCTAGCATCACCATCAGGCTAAACTCTATTTACTCTTATGTAACTACTCATCTCCCCAGTACAGGCGGGTGTTTGCTTTGGACATCAGGGTTAACAGCAGCGTTTCCTAGGCTTTGGCTGTGGTCTCCCCTCTGTTGAATATCAAAAGCAATTTAAATTGAAAATAAATTGCATGTTATACTAAAAACAAAAAGGCTTTCAATCAAGTACTCTGTATACTAAATGCATTCAATATTGCAGTGAATTAGCAAAGAGTGAGAAATTAAATACAATGGCTGCAATTCAAGTAGTCATAATATGAAGGTTTATCTTGAAAGAGATCAAAGGACACTTTTAAGTGACTGACATTCTGCATATAACCTTTAATTCATGTTTTTTTTCTTAGAAAAGTTGTTTTGAAAAACCTATATACGTGTCCTTGTGTGTGTGTGTGTGTGTGTGTGTGTGTGTGTGTGTGTGTGTGTACCTGTTCGTGCGCACATGTGCGTGTCAATAAGACTAAACCCTTAACAACAACCTAAACATGGTACTGCATCCATGCTTCAGTCCTGTCTGATCCCCTAAGACATTGCTTGCTGTTTGAAGTCTCCACTTGAAAGCCCTGATCTAAATGCCGTGGATTCCACAGCAACTCTGCAAACAGTGATTACAGACTGATTAATGAGTCACGCTCACGTTGTACACACACATTTACACACGCTTTCTTGGTCACACACAAATGGATCACACAGGAGTCAGTATGTCACAGCACACCGTCTAACTCAGTCATAGCTGGTTTTTACTGAAACTTCAACAGAGTTGACAGAGGTCTCTGTTGTTTTCATCAGGTCCCATTGTTGAAAATCTGTTATTGAGCCCAATACAAGTCTTAATTGTGGCTGCTAAGAAATGTATTATGTATCTTTTTGTTTCATTTTTTACAGTGTCTGCTGAGATCTTAAAAAGCAGTTTGACCACCATGGAACGTCACATTCAAAGGCTTGAGAACGACATCGAGAACTTCCCCAAAACGGATAACAAACAAGATAAGTTTGTGGAAAAGATGTCCATATCCTTTTTTCTGTGGTTATTTATTTATACTCAGATTTTCTCCTCAGAAACATATGTATTCTAGCATATTAGGACAATGTATGTACCATTTTGTCAACAGCAGTGGCTGTTTGTGTCCTGCCAGGCAGTGGTAAGCAGTTTAAGTCACTTGGTGTGATAGGTGGCACCCAAGGGAACTTAGGGAATGGATCTGGCTGCCTTGCTGTGAGATGTTGATCAGATCTCCCTCTTCACTCCTCCCTGGGTCCCAAGAGTGAAATCATGCCTGTAGCTATTTTTACTGCACTCTGCCACCGCTGCCTGTCCCCTGCGGGACTCTAATAGGGGCTCTAGCCCCTCACACCAACTTATCGCCTATCCCTGATTTCATCTCCTGACCGGCCATGAGCCTCTACACACAACCATCCGTGCACTATCTTCTCTCATGGCACCTCTCCTGTTTCGATAACGGAGTGTTTCACTTAAATCCAAGCATCCCTGCTCCCAAATTGAATTAGCCATGTCTCTGCACTTTCTTGAATGCCCTTTCTGAGTGGAAAGGTCCTCACTGTATAGGTTTGATCAATGGTGGAAATCAAGTCTGTTGTCAATACCCAGAGGGCCCGGGTGCTTTCCATGGAAAAAGAAACAAACAAAAAACAAACAAACAGTAAAACAGTCAGCAGTCTCCTTTGTTTGTCTCAAGCATTATTAAGAAAACAAAGAATTGCTCAAGAGTAATTTAACAAGTGTGTAGGTGTCTCCATATGCAAGACCCTCACACATAAGTCAGCATTTAACCTGGTTTTTGCTTCCTTTTGTCTGAGATTTATTAAGGCTGACTTTGCACGTTGGGTGGTATAAGAGTAATAGCTGCCTAACACGTTAACAATCTGCTCCCAGTCAAAGAAGGGCACTTAAATTTGTGTAATTAAAAAAAACTGAAGCGGAGACCTCCCTGGCGGCGGCGGCTCGGAGGCAGAGCAGGCAGGCAAGAAAGCTACTCTGCCCCCCGATGTCAGTATTGATTCCCAGGCTCCTTCGAGAACTAGAGGCTTGAGTGAGAGGAAATGGAGAAGTGTAGATATACTGCAGCATGGATCTCCCTCACTGTCTGGAGTTCCTCCCCAGAGTGTGGCAGATAGGAGCTGGCTGGCCATGACCTGAAACACCCCATTTCCTCCCCTCTCCCCCCTTCTCCCCATCCCACCTGATTGAGTTTTGGTGCCAGGAAGGAGACTTAGCAGGATTTAACAAGGTCTATTTTTGTCCCTGCCTTATTTAAAGTAGCCACCAGTAGAAAAGCACTGACAAGCTTATATTTAATCTGGGTTGTGTTTAATTTTGGGGTGTCGTAATTCCGCTTTCCTTGATTTTCCAAGTGGCATAATTGCTCTAGTTATACATATTTTTTAATCATAATTTTCACTGTTGAATTTTTTGGGATGTAGACACGTCGAGGCACAGGAAGGAGTCAAGCGATGAACAGTGCATGCTCGTTTGTTCACTTAGTTAACTCCCTGCAGTGTTCGATCTGCATTACATCTTCTGTGTATAATAAAGTGATAAAATTGATGTCATTGAATTGATGTAATCAGAATAAGAATGTGTCAGGGAAATTGTACTTCTACTGTGTGGTTGTGAAGTTTTAGTGTAGATTTTTTTGCCCCGTGTAGTAGAAAACATAGGTGTTTTCTTCTCCCGAGTTGTTTTTGTCTTGATTTTCATGGTACATGATAATAGGACACCAGAAGTATGTAATCGTATTTTGCTCAATGCCTTTGGGGTAACTGTGTGGCTGTTTGTTGCAGTAGGACATGTGTGTTTTTGTTTTAATTTAACCCACTTTGCTGAAGTCTGTCACCCAGGACTATATTTTCTTCCACTTTAAACCTCCTGAGATATTAGATGTCGGGCTGTTTTTGTGCCAGCGAGCATGACGATGGAAATGAAACCTCATACACATGGAGCAAACAGAGAGATAAAGAGATAGAAAGCGGAGGCTGTGCTTGATTTGCTGAGGTTTTTAGTACCAGTGTTTGCAATGAGCTTAGGTTGCACTCTAATCTGTGTTGCACAGCTAAGTGTTGGAACAATGACAGTATGAAATACAGTGCTGTATATTTTGGGTTGACATTTCCTTTGGTACACATAAGATAGCAGAGCCAAGGCAAACATACCTTTTAAAACTTTTTTTTCCCTGGGATAAAAAAAAGGATGTTGGTTCCTTGAAGCATGACAGATGGAAGAACAACAACAACTAAAAGTCATGCATTTGATGCTTGAGCAACCCTGAAAAAGTTAAGTGAAGCTCTGTTGTCTTGACTGTTGGGCACTGTGATGAATGAGTCAGTCTGTGTGTGTGTGTGTGTGTGTGTGTGTGTGTGTGTGTGTGTTTGTTTGTTTGTGTGTCTGTTACAAAAAGAGAAAGAGAGAGAGATGGAGATAGTAATTTACAATGCATGTGTATGTGATATGCCTCTGTTTCACTGTGGCTCTTGTCAGCTTTTTTTCCTGAGATTAATTTCAGGAGTACATGGTCACTGCAAGGTATTTTAAATGTAATGTGTGGCCCAAAGCAGCATGGTTTTAATTAAACATTCAACAATAAATTATGTTGTTTTTTTTTTTAACCGTGCATGATTAGTGTTCCTAATTTGTTTAGGCTTCAGAAATTTCAGGTCTTACCAAAAGTCAGATAAGTTTCTGGCGCAGACAATTTGTGAGAATCTGCCAAATTTATCAGTCATCCGATGTGCTTACCTTTCAGGGGAAATCATTCCATGAAATAACAGGAGAAGAAATTCACACTAGTAGATCGGTAGCAATTTTGGAATACGGGAAGAAAGGAAAATAAGGAAATAAGTATGGAATGAAAGAAATACAGGAAGAAAGAGAGAAAGTAAAGCTTAGTGGAAGCACTTCATTTGGCTTTATTGATACATTTTTCTTTTTCCATTACTGTAATGTATGCAAATGACTGAATGGGGTGTTTGTTCAGCAGTTTAGTGATCTCTATCTGTCAGAAGTAATGGGAGCCCACAAAGGCTGTAGAGTTGAGGCACAAGCCCCCAGAGAGCCCTATTTCACCAGAGAGGATATGGCTATCACACACACACACACACACACACACACACACACACACACACACATTCGTAGTTCCTGCTGGATATGATAGAGTAGAGCTGGGGGCTTAGAGCGGGACTCTGCATACTGGAATATTAATATAAGCGAGGTGGCTCGATGGGGATGATGAGAGACTGGACTGAACATTGATGGGTGCCTGGACATATCCAATACATCTTCCACCCACAGTACTCAATGCCTTAATCCAACCCACTGATATTCAACCTAACCTTTTATTTCCCAGAAGGCCCAAATCAGAGCACATAATTTTCTTCCAACTTCCACACATTCAGTGACAAGGAACTGTTTTCACGGGCCAGTTTCATTAAGATATGTTTAATTAGGCAAACAAATTCTGCCAGTATTCATTTTTCTCTGAGAATAGTCTAAAGCAAGTGAGACGATTTGACAAAAATGAAAACTTAGCCTAAAGGTTAGCCACAATATACCCTTAAGCTATCGCCATAGCTAAGATGTGCTTCCATAGTAAGAAGTCAAGGACTGTACAGTATTGTCCTACCGATGAGCTTGGATAGCTATCTGAAGTGTATATGTTAGATCTAAGCCACAGATATAATCTGTCTTTGAGAAACCAGCCTTTCACCCAAGGGGGGAATCTGAGATAATTCAGATTTCAGACAGAAAACATGAAGAACCAGCTGACCCAGTGTGTGATATTGTATAGCATGCAGGTGTTCCAGAAACAAAAGAGGCTTGACGTGTAACACAACAGCGTCTGCATCTAGTGTGACGTATAACCTTCGCGTCAGGCAGCTGGATTTCCGCTTGCTGTAGGTTCACTTACTTACTGCATTGTGTGTCATACATATTACACATTATCAAAACGTCACACCCCTGTCTCGTCCTGCCTGCTTCCCCATTTTGTGTTTGTACCTTTGATACAGAATGGTGACGCAAAATAGGTGAATAGGAAGCCTCAAGTCCTGGGATTCTACAAAGCCCACATACCTAGCCGTGCCAATGTCTCACTCCAACCTTGTCTGCTCACACAGGGTCAGCCCAGACACGCTCTTTCCCAGCCCCCAGGCTAACTATCGACAGATGTACAGTCTCCTCCAAAAGTATTGGAACGGTAAGCCAATTTCCTTTGTTTTTGTTGTTCACTGAAGACATTTGGGTTTAAGATCAAAAGATGAGTATGAGACAAGAGTTCAGAATTTCAGCTCTCATTTCGTGGTATTCACATCTAGATGTGTTAAACAACTCAGGACATACCACCCTCTGTTTGAACCCACCCATTTTTCAAGTGAGCAAAATTATTGGAGTATGTGACTGACAGATGTTTCTTGTTGCCCAGGTGTTGCCTTTTAGGTTGATTGTCCAAACATTAAATAGCTCTGCATGACTAGTCTAAGTTTTCATCCTTGGTTCAAACCTATAAAGACTGAATTTCCTGTTAAAGAGGATAAAGCAACATGAAGACCAGAGAGCTGTCTATGGGAGAAAAGCAAGCCATTGTCAAGCTGAGAAAAGGACAATCGACCAGAGCCATTGGACAAACATTGGGCATAGCAAGCACAACAATTTGGAATGTCCTGAAAAAGAAAGAAACTACTGGTGTACTGAGCAACAGACGTCGAACAGGTCGGCCAAGGAAAACAACAGTTGATGACAGAAATATCGTGAGAGCTGTGAAGAAAACCCCCAAAACATCAGTAAGTCACATCACAAATGACCTCCACAGTGCAGGGTGAAGGTATCACAATCCACTGTTGGAAGAAGACTCAGAAAGCTGAAATATAGAGGCCACACCACAAGATGCAAACCACTCATCAGCAGGAAGAATCAGAAGGCCAGATTGAAATTTGCAACGAAGTACAGAGATGACCCACAAGCTCTGCAACACAATCTTATGGACTGATGAGACCAAGATTAATCTGTACCAAAGTGATGGAAAGACCAAAGTGTGGGGAAAGAAAGGAACTGCTTATGATCCGAAGCATACAAGCTCATCTGTGAAGCATGATGGAGGTAATGTCATGGCTCGGGCGTGCATGGCTGCTTCTGGAACAGGCTCATTAATATTGATTGATGATGTAACTGATGATGGTAGCAGCAGAATGAATTTAGGAGTGTACAGAAACATTTTGTCTGCCAATTTACGGAGAAATGCATTGAAACTAATCGGGAGGAAGTTTATTCTGCAACAGGACAATGACCCAAAGCACACTGCCAACAAAACAATGGACTTCATTAGGGGAAAAAAGTGGAAGGTTTTAGACTGGCCAAGTCAGTCACCTGACCTTAACCCAATAGAGCTGCATTTCACCTCCTTAAGAGGAGACTGAAGGGAGAAAGACTCTGAAACAAACAAGAACTGAAAGAAGCTGCTGTAAAAGCCTGGAATAGCATCACAAATTAAGAATGCAACAGTTTGGTGATGTTGATGGGTCGCAGGCTTGAGGCAGTTATTGCAAGCAAGGGTTATGCCACCAAATATTAAATGTTATTTACTTTAAGATTATTTGTTCCATTACTTTTGCTCACCTACGAATGCTGTGGTCTAATACAAACGGTGATATGTCCTGAGTTGTTTAACACATCTAGATGTGAATACCAGGAAATGAGAGCTGAAATTCTGAACTCTTGTCTCATACTCATCTTTGATCTTAAACCCAAATGCCTTCAGTGAACCACAAAAACAAAGGAATTTGCCTTACCGTTCCAATACTTTTGGAGGGGACTGTATTTATACAGGTACCACCTTTTTGTTGTTCACAGAGACTTCAGCCTGATTTAGTTCACACTTCAAAGGGAGAGGTTCACTACAATGTGTTTATGGATGGCCTTTGTCAAACTGCAACAGTTAGTCAAGCTGTCTTGCTCTGTTGGCTTCAGGCTAGGTTTGTATGTCTATATACAGCATTCTCTTGTATCGGCACCAGGCACTTAAGGTTAAATAAATGGTTGTTAGTGAAACAATTGTTCTATTTAGCAGACTGCTGGGTTTAAACCACAGAAACATCCCCTGTTAAATGCTTGTTTTGTCTGAAAAAGCACAGTGTTATTTGGAGAAGTTTTCCCACTTTAGTACACCTTTATATGTTTGAATGAGAAGTAAGTTAGTTTATTTACAGAATCATTATGTTTATTTCTGCATGTTTGTATATAAGAAAACTGGGTTAAAGGATGCTGGTGGTAATTTCAGCAGCTACTTATAATTTGTAAAGCAGAAAAATGCAAACACCAACCTCCCTTGCGACACACACACACACACACACACACAGAAGCTCTCTCTAATCACCACCTTCCTTGGACCCCCCGACCACACACACACACACACAAACACACAACCCCAACCCGGGTGTTTTCCTCTGCTAATAAAATTCACTGTAAACTGTGTGGCCAATTAACTGAAGCATAGATAAACCATAGAGCCTTTTAATTACCCAAACTTCAGTGGAAACCAGTGTAAATAAGTAGATGTGCTTAAAAACTATTTTCCTGCCTGAGTTTTGGTTCTGTGTCTCTCATCGCAATGTGAACTTATATACCCAGATAAAGCAACATAAAATTGCAATCACTAGGACAAATAGTCATTTTTCATGTTGAATTCTGAATGTCAGAGGATATATTAAGTTTTTAATTAACACATTTTAGTAGGTGTGTGTCTGAAAAAACATTTGCTGAAATTAAAATTGTAATTATAATAATTGCAAAGAAAAATCCCAAATATAAATTAAAAAAGGTAGTTTGGTTATGCTGTCTTAGCAAGGGATTTCTTTATCATTATTTACTCAGTGCTGTTTTATAACCGTTGAGACATATATAAAATGTACAACATTTAAATAGTTTTGCATTACCTTAAGTAAGGCCTCAACTGGCATTGTTGCAGAGTGAGTCAAGAGCTATGACTATAATTTGTATTTATAGCTCTTCAGAACCCTTTGTCTAATCCACTGTTGTAGGTACAGTGTATCTTGCTATGTTATTATACAGTACTACTCTCATACAGCTCTGCCAAGATTCATACAGTACAGTCTACAGTCCAAATCACTTTTTTTTTTTAAATTACAGTCTTTACAGTAATGCACCAACAAATGTTTTCATTGTTGGCTTTTTGTTTGTTGTTCAAGCAAATTAGCACATTTGAGAAGGCTAATGTTTTGCATTTGTGTTTGATAAATGACTTAAAAATGTCATATTATGATCTTTGGCTTTTCCCCTTTCTTTTATTGTGTTATATACTCTTTTTTTGTGCATGTAATAGGTTTGGAAAGTGAAAAACACCAGTCCACCCAAAGGGAGTTACCATCTCCCACAGAAAACACTGCAACTCAACTGCCTTAAAACACCTCGATTGTAGTTCAGCCTTTACTTACGTAAAATACGGGCGTCACTTTGTAGCACTCGTGTGGCACGCCCTTAAAAATGCGGCTTGAGACGTCCAAGCAATGTCCAGTATGAAAAAAGGAAATTGTGTTTTTTTGAAAATTAAACCATGTGAACCTATTCCGGTACGACCCCTAAACAAAATTATGAACCTGAAAATGTTCACTTTAAAAAAACCACTAATTAATAAATTAGTGGTCACTTGATTAATTGAATCATTTCAGTTATATAATCCATTGTGTAAAATATGAGTGTACAAATACAGATAAATTTAGAACCAACTAAATGAATTCTCAGAAAATACTGTACATTATGTAGTATTATTAAGTATGGCTTTTTAACCTCATGACACTGAAAAGGCAAGGGTAAGAAGACAATATGTTGTATTGTAGTTTCAGCACCTAATAAGTCTATACTTGACACATTCAAACTACAATTGTGCATATCTTTGACTTTGGCTCAGACAGCTCTGCCTCTCAGAGCAAAATTTGAACCACACGGGACTCACATCAGACAAATGAAATTCTGAAGAAGCCAAAAAAAATCAAGTGATGGATTTCACAGAATACACATGTACCGCTTTCTGCCAACAAAGAAATACCATGTCGCCACCGCCTTGTCTGACAGCCGCCCTGTTCACTGACAGACAGAAGACCACCTCGGTGCCCTCTGGTCATATAAGTGAATTCCCTAGAAGTTCGCCAATCAGTATCTTGTTAGGCTGTGACACTCGGCCTGATGTGGCAGCTCCATTAACTAGTAGAGTAAGCTTGCTGACAGGCTGCCTGGGCTGTAGCTCCCAGGGGCAGGATGGGGTGTGGCGTTGGAATACAGGAGTTGAACCCTTGATGTACACTGGATCTACCCCTGTGCTCTTGAGTGAACCACTGTCATAGTCCACTGATAAAGTCTCCATGCCCTGCCAGTCTTGGAGGGTGTCCTTTGGGATCTACTGTGTCCTTTTGGGATTCAGGGCTGCTCCCCTGCCATATAAAATGCTCTCTTACACACCTACTGGATACACTATTATGGTTGTTGTGTAAGGTTGATATCCAGTATAAAGGGTTAAGTACTAGAATATAGAACTTAAACTGTATATGAGTAAGAAGAAGAGTCCATGTATGTAACAGGCTATAGTGTTCTGATAAAAAAATATTTGCTTTGTTAATCTGTGTTGTTCAGCTGCTATATAGCGTTGCCCTCTTGGCCCAGGCCTCTCCTGATTATTTCTGCTCTACAAAAAGTCGGGCTAAGGACCTAGTGGCGGCGGCACCAATCTGCACCTCATTACTTCCCCAAAAGGCCTGAGCTTAGTGCAGGGTAATAGACAGAGGCCCAGACGCCCTCATTTGTCATGGGCTCCTGGGTTTGATGCAAAGCCCCCCTTGAGCACTTGTTGCTGAGCTCTAATCCTGCAGTAGACACCAGCCACGCTTCTCTGCTTAGCCATCCCCACTCTCCACCGTCATGGCTCATGATTTCACTTTCATTTGATGTTTTAATGAAATCCCTGAGACTCAGTTGAATGGCAGGCCCATTGTTGGCAAATTATTCTATCAAATGCAAGTAGAAGGGAAACGTGACTGGAGTTATTTGTCTAGTAAATATGAGGCACTGACGGTTTACAGTGTTTTTCAGCATGTGAATCTGCAATAGAAGACGGTTGGAGTTATATGACACAGGTTGCCTCACAGGAAAATGCATGTAAACAAAATCCCACATATAAAGAACCTGGTATCATGTTCTTCATAGGCCCCTGTGTTTTCCATTCATACAATCTCTGTAATAACTAATTACAATAACACCACAGCTGCTACAGCAGGAGTTAATTATAAAATGAGTTGGATGGAATGTACTTAATGCTAGTTTTTGTGTACAGAGCAAGGGTTTATACAATGTCTGTCATTCATTCCTGTGCCCACCAGTATATTACCGAGTAGCACCATTTCTTGTGTCTTATTGCAAATAAGTGCTCTGAGGCAGCGCCCTAAAGGCTGGGGAAAGCTCCTTGATGAAAAGGCCTGAGTATCATTAGCTGAAGTTGCTGTGTGTGCCAGTTGAAAGCCTCTCTAAAATGTAAATCAAACTAATGCCCAAACACTTCCTCTCCTGTCCCCACAGTGATGTTATTCTTTTCTTGCTGATGCTGTCGAGGGAATACTGTGTTGTTCTGCCGGTTGCTACCCTTGATTTCTAACTTTGCTCTGTGATGGCTATCTTTCTTCGCCTCTGACGGGACCCAGGGATCACTGTGTCTGCATGACTCTGGGCCATCTCTCCTGCAGCCTGCTCATATGCTTAGCTGCGAGTGATTAGCTAAACTTATGGACTGCAATTGCACATTTTGGAGCAATTAGGCGCTTCATTATGCAAATTAAGTGCACTAATTGCCTCACATTTGCTAATTGATTGAAGATACGGTATATGGTCAACATTAGGGTTGACTCCTTCAAAAAAGAGTTGGCCTTCAACTGTTTAGGCTGTGAATAAATCAATGACAGCAAATGACACTGTGGGCCGTTTCCCTGACATGTCACTGTGCACTCAGCTCTGCAAATTTTGAGGCACAATAGAAAAGTCAGAGGAGAAAGAGATCTCTAATTAAAATGAATCTGTGACAGTCAGAAACACTAACAGTTACAAACGGCAATCTGATGGTAGTCAACAGGGGATTCTCCATTAATTGGCAAAATGAGACTCATCAATCACACAGATGGGGAATTCTGCACAGACAGTATCCTGTCAGAGTCCCCCACTGTGGGGGGAGCAGCATGACTCGTGTCTCAGGGACAGAGTCATGTAGCGAAGGAACAGTTTCTTCTCTCTCTCTCTCTCTCTCTCTCACCACATGTGGCTCTCAGTAGACATCTCTCCAACTCGTTCTGACAGGCTTTGTTTTTTCTTGTCACATCTCAAATGGGGATTGGCTGGCATTCTCTGCCAGTCAAGGCTGAGACAGAATTGTCAAAACACACTGTTGAATTCCAGCTTTTAGAGGATATTCTTTGCTGATGACGTGTGCTGAGAGGCCCATAACTCTATACTCCCTCTCTTCATTCAAGCACTTACAAAAATAGTGGTGATGCTGAATTTCTATTCAGGAGACCTTGATAATTGTATTGGATTAAAAAAACTCTTTTCCCCAATACGGACAACCATCTCTGAAGTCTTAATTGGCAGGGACATTTTGTTTATTTATCTATGTTGTGAAACAGTCAAGCATTGACATAGTATGTGAGCAATGTCATGGTGAGCAATGTGCTGCGACGATTGAGCAAGCCAAACACATACTTAACATACAATCTCTGTCTATAGATCAATAAATATGCCCAGGTGATAATTTACTGTTCTATTGAACCAATCAATGGGCTGTTCCTAGTCTCTAAGTAACTCACTAGGTAAAGGCAATCACAGGCAAAGCAGGACTTGAAAAAGCTGTTGGTCAATATTGCTTCTCTGCTTCGTCAAATTTTGTTCCTTCATGGATCTATATGGTCAGACTAACATAACTGACTTGGCACAGAGGCTATAATGTTATCTTATACCACATTAACACATGTTGTAAGGCTAATATTCACAACTATAGCTTTCAAAGACAAGGCTAATATACTTCAAAACAAAACAACAGTCATGCCTGTGTGGGTTTTTATTGACAATTAACCTCCAATTAGCAGCATGGATAGATTGACCTCCAGGAATGCTAGTGTTTGTGTTGATGATGGCTCATTCATGAACACGATTACATGAGATGAGCCAGTTTGCTGTGAAGAGGGACCTCTGGCTGGTGCACTGATACTTGCGGTTGCAGACAAAGAGGGGCATTTAACACATTACTGTTAGCTTCAATAGCGGTGGCATAAAAATAAAAATGGAATGGTAACAAATGTTTGTAATCTACTTGCTTCTGCCTTTCTATTTCATCGCTCATTTCTCAGTGTCACACACGCGCACACATACATACAGACACACATACAGACTGTATACAATTGGTGGGACTAAACCCTGTCATTTAACAGCAACTGGGATGTGTGAGACACATCTGCTACCTGAACTAGCAGCTGACCTTGAATTGACTTTCTGTGATGAAGACTTATGGTTGATCCCTGGGCTTTTTGCCTTGATACCTTGCAGCTTTCCATCCTAACATAAGAACATCGGTAGGAACCATAGAGGCCGTGTATCTTTCTGTGTTTCTCTCCTTTTTTTCTGTGCCTCGACTTTCAAGGGTTCCTGTGCAGATAGTAACAGTTGTTGCAAAAATGCACAAACTCCATTTTTAGCACATTTTATTGTGCTTACAAAATTACTTGATAATACACATAAGTGGAATTCCCTTTTTATCCAAACTCTTTGCAGACTTGAGTGCTCTTAAATACCAGTGTGACTTTTATTCTTTCATACAGGCTGTCTGTATGAAAGCATAAATTCTGAAAAACAGAAATTTGTTTTCCAAAAAAATATTGACTCCCCTCTACTCAATTGGGTTGGCTTGTCATTGGCTTTACACTGGCAGACATGAAGTGGAAAACACTGTTAAATGTATGTTTAATGTAACTGTTTATAGCTAGTATTATTATTTTAAAAAATTATGATTCTAATTGTAATGTAATGGTTTCATTTTATTTTCCTCTGAGAAACATGCCCAAAACAACTAAAGTGGAAGGAAGGGCATTTTATCGTATATTTTCTAAATCTTTTCTTAGATCATCACATATTTTAAATTGCATAATATAACAAAAACATACGGCAACATTACTTAACTTATCATGCAAGTCATGGCAAATTCATTACATTTTGTGTATGGGGAAAAAAAAAAATTTGTGCAGGGTTCTAATAGTTAAAATACTTTATGCATAGACAGTGTTTGGTGACTTGCAGCATGCACATACCTGAGGCTTGGATGGGCGGGTTGATTCATCAGGAAAAATATCAGTATTACCATTAGATAATATCCAGTTCTTTAATAATAAGCTGTAACCCTGTGTCCAAGTCTTCGATATAATATGTAGCTGCTGAGTTTACTATTCTGTTGTACAGTAGGCTTAGTGCCACCAACAGTGTGCTTAAGCTAATGATTGAGCTTTACAGGAACTTGCTAATACAGCTTAAATCAATTAACTTGCGTCAATATTAGATTGATTGAGAAACTATGATGCACTGTTTTGTTCCCAATAGCAACAACGAGGGAATTATCTGAATAAGCTACAGCTCTAATTTGCACCTTTGGTTAGAATATTCTCCATGGCAACAGCCACTGAGGCTGACGGGTACTGTACCCTTTACAGCCAGCTCACCAAACTGATGGGAAAAACATGACTTCCCATAAATTACGTTGGAATATGGATAGCAGTTGGCCATAACAAAAACCTATAGTCTTGTCTTGTAGACTCCCATTCTGCTACTGCACTCAGTATAATGAAGAATATTGAGGTTTCTGTGTAAAGAAATCTTTGAAATGCTAATTTACAATGTGAGGACATTCTTTTGGATCCAACTCTACACTCCTGCATGAACGATAATGAGATTATTTGTCAAAATATGTATGGTTTTTTTTGTATTTTTTTTTCCTATTCTATTTCGTCCGCACTCCCTTCCTTACAAGCCCACAGTGCAGGTATGTTTAGTTTTAACACACTGACAACAGTGCCAACTGTAATGCACACTCAAGCACATTTCTGTCCAACCGTGTCTATGTCGTCACAAAGCAGGCACAGGTGTGAAAACACACATCCAGAGGTGTATGTACGTACAGGCGTTAACTGAAGGGACACGTCAGTTTGGTGCTGCTACAGCTCAGTGGCGATGGGGTGTTTTTGCACGGCAACTCTGTATGGGTTGGCATCATCAAAGCACCAACCTACTGGAGATATGCATATTTTTTTGTAAAACTTCAGTCAAACAAGATCTCCAGCACAGTGGAGCAGATCATGGCACCGATTATTGTGATTAAAAACTGTTTGGAAAGTAAAATAAAGAATAAATGGAGCACTTTAAATGACTGACTGAATGAGTTTTTGTGCGCTCTGTGGGCTGAATGTGCTCTTGAGGCATGTTTGTGATGGATAGTACATCAGGGGTTATGATGCCTCAGGCTTGTTTGATCCAGTGGTCATATTCTTAAACCTCTATGAGCAAGGTCATGGTGCTCCATCTAAAATATAATTCTATTTGCATGTGCTCCATTGCCCTACTCCTACAGTTTCCATGTAGGAAATCTTATTGCTAAAGACGAGTGAAAAGGAAATTTCCAGTATGTTGTGATTGTTCATGTTTACACTGTCTGTACCTTTAATGCCAATAGTGACAGTTTGTGTGTGACAGTGTAGATATTTTTCTGTAGCACCTGCCTCACAGCTTTTTGTCATTTTCAAAAAAAAGAGTCACGTCAGTGTATCATCATGCATGAAATTATGATGCTGCTGGCTGCTTGAAAAAAAGTCTGTAGTCACAACCTTTGAACTACCTGATTCACCATCTCCATCACATTTTCAACCTCTAGTATAATTGTTTTTCTTTCCCCACTATGTTTGTTAATAGAAAGCAAGGCTCTTATTAATTCACATTATGGGAATTTGCATAATACATGCATTAAGGATATTTTGGAGAATGATAAATCAAATGACTCTGTGTAATGTGGACAGGTATCATGAGGGGCCAAATTCACTGAGACATATTTCCTCTACATTGCTTTTAGCCCCTTTAAGCTCATTGTCTTTTTATTTAATTTAATTATTTATTCATTTTAATATTATTTTAATGTTTTTATTGCCATCAACACATTTTTTAGCCTTTGAACCTTTGAAGCTGTTCTTACAGCATTTGGTCCAAGTAACCATATTAAGGACAATCTGAAAATATTGTTATAATGATATCTTGAAATTAATGATCTTTAGTTGTCTCGTTGCCTGGTTCACTTTTGCATTTTAAGAACCAAAAGATGTTTGTCCTATGAAAGTGACATTTACCTCATCTGTGACAGTAATGAAATTCACAAATAACCCATAAACAATATGCGTCACACTTAAGTACATTAATCATCATTGTGTTTGTCTCCTGTAGCTGCGTACACACTCGCATGCCAAAATCTAGACAGCAGAGCAGCATACTACTCAGAAGGCTCTGTCACTGCTCTTCAAGTAACAAAAATAAATATTTTTTTACGTATAATGTATCTATGTAACAATAACATTTTACCATAGAGACTAGGGAGTACCTTTTAAAAACATAAAACAAGAATTTAAAATTAATATTCTAATTTTAGCATTGCCATGGCAATGTAGCTGAAGCTCAACCTTACTTAAAGCCTCACAGCAACATTAACATCATTAATATTAATTAAAGGACTGAGTGTTTAGGGCAGTGGTTCTCAAACTGGGGGGGCGTGGCCCCCTGGGGGGGCATAGATCCACTGCGAGGGGGAAATATGGAGTGGAAGTAATTTTAATGAACATGATTTATGTAGGAAAATAAAATAAAATAAAATTTAAAAAAAACTTTGCTGTTATTATGCTGACCTGAATCATTTCTTCTATTTCAATCAAATTTAACTTGGCTCCTTTTTTATTTGTTGCTCCCCAAATATTGTTAATGATTGATAACAAATTAATCCATTTAATTGTGTGTGTGTGTGTGTGTGTGTGTGTGTGTGTGTGTGTGTGTGTGTCAGAAAAAGTTTGAGAAACACAAGTTTAGGGTACTGTTCATTATTGTTTAAGTTTTGGTTTGTGTGTCTATGCCGGAACTTGAGTATCACAGGCATTTGTACTATGATTGTGTTTTTCTGTATGTGCGGGGGGTGTTTAAGGGAGCGTAGGGATGTGTATACATGGGATAGCTGCAAGCCAGCACAGAATGATAGCCGTGAATGGGGCATTTTCCATTGAAGTGATTAAAATGATTGAGGACAGTGGCAAACTCATTCATCTCTTAGCAAGGTGATGAGGGACAGTCTGTGTGTGTGTGTGTGTGTGTGTGTGTGTGTGTGTGTGTCACAGATGTAGAACAAGTTGTGAAATGGGACTGGCATGGAGGCAGCCTGAGAGATGTGGAGCGATGCCCACAGGAGGGCCATGTCTTTTCACCGTACATCTGAACAGACAGCCAAATATTTATCATCACCCCACCACAGCCTACATTCTACAGTTTAATTTGACCTTCATCAGAACCAAGTAAACAATTCCTCATTGCCAACCTCAGTGCCAGTCTTTTTTTTTTTTATGTCTGTTTTTGTTTAGTTATTTTTCTGAAACAGTAACCTAAATAAACAGGAGTAGCAATAGTCGGAATGGAAGTTCCTTGAGGTTCTGTAGATGGGATTAAGCTGGACTGTAATCAGTTTGTCTCCTCTGTTCAGCAGATTCTCTTTAATTACATCAGTGAGGGGAGAGAGCAGGTTGTTTTGTGTGTGTGCATGTGGTTTTTTTTTTGTTTTTTTTTCTAGCAGTAGGTGATATGATATGCTTGACACAAAGGTTAAACCACACTCTGTACTATAAATGTAAGTAAAGCTAGTCTCAGCGGCCTTGTTGGCTACACATAACCCCTCTCAAGCACATTAAGTGTATGTCCAAACCCACTTAGCATTGGCAGACATGTGAAAGTGTTGATTTGAGGTGTATGAGTTCATGATTCCCTCCTCTTTCTCTCTCTTTCACTCTCTCTGCCTTTCCCATCAACTGCTCTAATCTCCTGAACGCCATCCACACTCACCGTTCATCCCCTGCCTTCAGGATTGGTTTCACACAGTGATCCCCTCACTGACCAGACAGACGACTCAACAATTAACCTCCAAGGCTGACCTGAAATATCTCAAACCTTCTCCCTTCAACATCCTTATTGGCCTCTAATAGATTTCTAACAGGTAGAAAAAGGGGGATTGAATTTCACCCGTCCAACCCTTAGGCCCTGTCGAGGAACACTGTTCAGTTTGTTGTCTTTTTTTCCCTCCCTGCTAAATACCACAGTCGTGACTGTAATACAGGATGTTGCCTGACCTGAATGTGTAATGATAGGGCCTGCCTTGTGATACCAATGTGTTAATAATGGCATTAGACTTTGTGGCATTCTTCACAGAATTATTCCACTGATTGCTTCTCCATTTCCATCATGTTAAAAGCCCTCCATTTTGGTTATTGTGCTAATAGCCAAAAAGCACTCTGCTGGAGCCAGTTTAACTGAAACTGTATTCCCCATGAAGAAGATTAGTCCTCGTGTTATTTAATGTCACTTTAGCCAGTATCGCAGGATTTACAGCCGGTGCAGAGTCTGTCCCCTACCTTCCCACACAGGACTATCGATATGCCCTGCTGTGCTGTGGACACAGGTTGGCAATCCACTGATTCCCATCTCTGCTCTTTTCACTGAAGCTGAATGACACCCTACAGAGTCCTTCAGTGGCTGACTTTGGCACTGTATGTTGGGTTTCCATTGTTAAGTTATGTCTTGGAGATGCATCCAACTGCTGTCAGGCGTAATACTTTAAATAATAGCGCATGTACGTGTGGGTGCATGTGTGTTTGGTCAGTGTGATGGTAGTTGAGGGAGAGCATGTGCACATCAGATTGTAACCAGCAAGTAATGATTCATAAGACAGCCAGTAGGATATATCCACTAATAGATCTCCTGGGAGATAACCTAATCCCCCAGCAATATCTCCTTATCATATTACAAGTGAACTATGTACAAAATGGGCTTCTCTATCCACAAATGAATACTAAGCCCTAGACTTACCTTTAAGCTTATTAGATTTGATCTGAAACAGAGCAGTATCAAGTATTCTCCCTGATGCAAGGCTGATCAGAGATAATAATCCTTTCTGAGATTAGTTTTAATTTCACAGTTTACTGATTGCCGTGACTTTATATGAAATAATGTAAGTTGTTGTTTTTTTCAAAGCTGTTACAACATTAATGAAATAACTGAAATTGAGTTCAGTACCATCAAGGAAGTAGATTCTGTACTGGAGATTTACTACATACTGTAGGACAGTAAATACACTATGTAATCTGTTCATTGAGTGCTTTTGTTATCCCCGGAGATAACAAGAGGGAGCTTGTAAGAGGCAAATGAAAGTTAGACTTCTTTTCAAGGTGTGGATTGGGGATTAGTAATAATGCTCAACTCTATCTTTCTGTCCCCTTTCACAGAGATGATACGATTTGCAAAAGATGAGCCCCCCCTTTCTCTCCCTCACTTACTTCCTCTGTGTCCCTCACCCATCTATTACATCCTTGTCCTCACTCTCTTGTGTTACCCACATCCTTTCTTCTCTTTATCCTTTCCTCTCAGATTGGCTAAGCTCGAAAGTAGGTTGCTAACTCTTTTCAGGATTCCAAGAGGAAGAGATTGTATGAGTGAGTGGATATTCTGAACAGAGCCCCAATGGCTTTGTGTTGCCACGCAGACTCTCAGGGCTTCCATTAGATTTTTGGAGTCCTTCATTTCTTTCCCACATTCCCACATGAATTCTTAGAGGTTAGCATTGCTATGCTTATGTTTTATGGTGCTTCCCTTGTGCCATCTGATATTTAGGGTTGTTATTAAAAAGTGACTATAAGATGTTATGCGTCTGGACTAAAAAGTAAATAAATGCCAAACTAAAAGCATGAGCACATAGTTGCAGAAGGGCAGGCAGGCAGGCTTACAGATTAACTTATTGGCTAAAGTACTTAACCATCCTCTACCAAAAAGTATACAATGCCTCTACTCCATTCAACACTTTAGAATATTTGTTATGACTTTTATTCCTTATTTTCTGCTGATGTGACTGCTGTCTCATCTAAACACTCGAATTGACCCCTTGTAGAGGGAGGAACCAAACCTTCCTTTACTTTTATGTGCTGATCTGGATTTTATTTGTGTGTTGCTCGACAGTTATCCACATGTTCACTGATCACCAGCCAATAAGGGAAGGCAGACGTCACAGTCAATTAGGTGCTTAATGAGAGATGAATTAAGGTATTTTTCGTCAGACTTTTTTTTCTGTCCATCTTAATGGCATTTTATAGTAGAGACACTTGATGCCCTTCAGAGTTTTGCTGTAGCACTGAGAGATGATGAGCAAAAGTAGATTGGCGTGTCTTTTTTAAGTTATGATGAAACAGATTTGGTTTATTGAGGTTGCTAATGCATTTTCATTTACAAACTAAATGTATATTCTAGTATTCAAAACTAGCTAGCAGTGGTTCCCTAAGGGATCATGACCTCACAGTTGGTTGCAAGATAAATCCGAGCGATCATGAGATGTTTCAATTTGACACTGGACACAAGCATATTTGTGCTGCACTTTTGTTTTCCTCAGAAATGCTAGATAGTTTCACCTTTTTTGTTTTTCATAAATTAGCAAGTCAAACAATCCGAGAAGCTAAACTTACTCTTTAGATGAGCTGTGAGCAGCTCGTATACAAATGTAACCTGTGATGAGGGGTCACAAGTAGACTCTGTTTAATTTTTCACACAAGCCAAAACAGTTAGACACACCACTGGATTACAATGCATAAACAGGTGCTGTGCTTTCAGCCATGTTTATTTACGGTGCACTAGCATTTCCTATCTGTCTCACTTGTAATAGTTTTTAATTTAGGGCATGGAATCTAGGTTTCCTTTGAAATGCAGCTTTGGAATTGTGCCAGCATGATCTCTTGCTGCTTAATTCTCTGTTGCACATTCCCAGATAATGACAGGATTTTGTATTGACTGTCGAAACTGCTCTTATTTCAGCTCTTGTTTCATTACATAGCGTCGGCGTGCATTCAATAGGTCGCTACACAAGTTTGATTCATGATTGTTCCCCAGTGCTTGTTGTTAGTGCAGCATCAAAGCTAGACTTGGTAAACTCATTTGCATTTTAATGACTGATATAGATTGTTCTCCTGCTCTATACCACCATAAACCCACAACCCACCCCTGCCCGCATCAATAAGAGGTGGACTGCCATTTAGTCAGTTAAAAACACCTACCAAACACACATCATAACTCACACACAATACTGTAAGTGACAACTACAATGCAGATATAGTATGCATGACTACAGAAGATTGCATTATATTGAAGAGGTAGCATAGTGACCTATCAACTCTCCAGTGTTTCAGGTGACGGCCTGCCAAGAATAAAAAAAGTCTGCATTTGATAATTAAGAAAAAAAAAACTGGGTTAATGTGTCCACATTGTGGAATGGTGCAGTTAATGTTAATGAGGAGAGATTGAGCGGTTGGAAATGATATCTCAGAGCACAAATGGATGTCATCAGAGCAGCAGTCTGCCAATGACAAATGAGTATTTGAGGAGGCAGATAATTTTTGTGTCCCCAACTCACGTTTTCTCCCCCTGCCACCTGCAGAGTACGATGCTACCCATTAAGGAGAGTTTGCCTCTGTAGGCATGTAATCTGATGCAAATTAGAGCAACAGACTGCCAAATGAGTGCAGTGATGATGATGATATGGAGCAGTTGTAGCAGGTAACACAGCCAAGCTACATAACTGTAGTGCTGCAGTGTGTTTCCTATACCTGTCTTCATACAGATTCTGTGAAAATGAGTTCAGGCATTGATGCTTGACTTTTTCACTAACAGCACTATCACTGTCAACTGTTTGCAACTACCCAAAGCCAGTGCCTCTCTAGGACCATCTCTGAAAGCTCCTCCCTTTAGGTGCAAGAAAAAAGACAAGACAAGTTTATTTACTCTACTAACTACATGCTTTTCTTCTCATTTCAATAGTGCTTCCTCACATTCTTTTTTTTTTCGTACATATTTGCACAATATTTATTTCTTGCAGTATTTTCCAGGGCGTACAATTTGTGCATCTGAGCAGAGATAATGTGAGCAAATGTTTTCTTTAGTGGTCCACTCACTGTTAACATCCTGTTCTTGGATGTGTGCAAAGCCTCCAAAACCTTTCTGCTATGTCACCCATCGACAACCAATCAAGCCAATAACAGTGATTTTCACAGATAGAGCTATGGTTCAGTAGAGAAAAGAAAATATAATTGGCTAAAAAAGTGAAGTTTAAATGCAGGGGTTCTTGTTTCAACAACAATTGCTTTTTTTTTTTATTACTGACAGTACTGTTGTCACTTCACAATAGTAGACAGGCTGGAGGCTCTAATTTATCTGTTTGTCTGTGTTTTCCTCCCCACACTAGAAGGAGAAGGAGGCTGTAACAGGGCCCAGCTCCACAGGGGAGAGTTGTGTTTAATGGTGGCATTGATTTTATAAAAGGTTGCGCAGTGGGGAGGCTAGGTAGGCCTGTCAGCCTTAGCTCTCAAAGCACGTCACACCGTCAAGCTAATTGTGCCCTCTCCATAATACCAAAACCCCAAAAAGGACACAGTATGCAAACATATGTCCTCATATCCTCCATTATAAACATGACTATACTCGTCACACAAAAAATTCAATTTTCTTCCAGCAAATGAATACACACAAACATTTTGTTTTTTTTAGGTGGGCAATGCCCAGTTACATGCATTTTTTTCCCATTTGTCTCCTCGCAGCACCACTCAACAGGTCCTGTGATTTGCAATTACATACGCACCATGAAAGTAAGAGTTTAGGAAGCTGCCAAAAAAATACAGGTGACCGAGAAAAAAAGCTGGATTGACAGATTTTGCATAATAAGTTTGACATTGGACGCTGGTCAGTTCTTGGAGGACTGAGGAAGTAAAGGGATGGGGAGCGCAGAAGTGAAACATTAGAGGGTCAGAGAGATGAAGACAAGAAGGGAGAGGAAAGACTTTGTAAGAGAGGAGATGAACTGGCAATGGAGGTACTTTTATTTTTACAAGTTAGAGGACGGACACACACACGCACACACACATAGCCAGAGGCAGTTCATCAAATGCTTGTCAGTGCTCTCTCCCCCTTCGTCTTCTCTCTTTAAAGGGAATCCTGTCAGGGTCAGGTGCGGAGATTGTACCTCCCATGACTTTATATGTACAGCTTCATGCATGTGTGTGCACATAAACATGTGTGACAAACATGGAAGACAGCTGCTACATACATCTGTAAGTCCACAAACAAATGGATTGTACGTGCCAGTTTTCTGTCATTCATTAGGCAGTAATTATTGGCAAATCCCCTTGCCGTCTAACAAGTACATCTTACTGTATTCTCCCTGTCAACCCCCCCCCGCTCTCTTTTTCTGCAACATGACACCCAGCAGTTTTTTTGAGTGGCGAGTCACACAAAGCTCCTCAATCTGCCTGCTGAGCCACATGACAAAAAAACTCTTGGGGAGATCATTTTATCTTACTCTTGATTGCCAGATAATTATCAGTTAATTATTTAGAGCCTTAAATTAATTTGCTAAAAATAGTCTGTGCCTCTGCGTTGCCAGTGGAGACAGCTCCATTATTCCTTTCTCCTCAGTCTGCATCTCTGATTCTCTTGCGCCCTGTCTTTGACAGTTACTTCTGCCACTCATGTCTGACTGTACTGTAATAAAGAAGGTTGCCCTTTTGTATTTAAAGCAACACAATTTAAACCTAATTGCTTCATTCAGCATTAGGCTTAATTTCTCCATGCTGTGTTTGTCTGCCAGTTGTGGAAGTTGGTTGCAATCACAGAGCACTTTGGTACAGCTATAGGAAATTATAGTTATGATTACAGTACAATATGCAAAGTTCTTTCGAGGCCTCAGGTTTAGGATTACAAAGCAAACTTTGTTCAGCAACATCCACTATCTTCTGACTTTGAAAGTGGTTTTGTTCACCAGTAACTTCACCTGCACTTTACAACACTCTTTTGTGGATAGCGTCTTCTTTTTACTTCTAACTCTACTCTTAGGACACTTCATTAGGCGGAAAGTGTTCTGAACAAAGAAATGTGCTGTAAGTGGTCTTATAATGGGATTCATTGGCTTAAAGAATCGAAATTTACCCCTATTTATTTTTCCTCACCATGCACTCATCAACACACACAGACACACAATCATGCACACACACACACACACACACACACACACACACATACACACACACACACACACACAGAGAACCAGGGGCCAAATAGGCTGACCTGCTGAATGGGTTTGTGCTGTGGTAATGATAAGGCTATTGAATGGAGCTGTACTCTGTCACGCTAGCTGCTGGGCCAGTGGTCTTACTGAAGGAATCTGATCAATATACAGCCTCTCTTTCTCTTTCTCTGTATCTCTCTCTCAGTCTTTCTTTGCTAACCCGTCTTTTATCACTCTCGCCACCCTTCTTTCTTTATCTGCAAACAAATTTGACCAAGTGTTGACTAGTTGCACTCTGAAATATATTCCACTCTCAACCTTTTGGCACTGAAGCATGATTAAAAAACTAAAAAAGCAACCATCTTCTTTACTCCTGTGTTTAGTAAGCAATTGAAAGCTATCAATATCAATAAATATGAGCTGTTGCCCCAAACGGCCTCACCTTTGATGGAAAGGTAGATTATCATATTTTGAATAAATAAGTGGAATAATTAAGACATTGATTTTCATTTTATTTGAACATTTTTAATATGTGCACAAACTGATGGACCTCGCTGGGTTGAGATTTCTAGCTTTTTCACACACATACACTCACATATCCAAATGATTTAAATAAATGAGTCATTGTTGTGGCTTGAGGAAATAATTCTCCATATCCATTAGCCAACCCTTACTCTCTTACCCATATTAGAACAGAACAATGCTTGATTTTATTGTTGAGTTATTTACAGTACATCAATATAATTTACATAAGATCAAGAATTCAACTGTAGTCCACGTTCTCTTTATTGTGCGGTGCAGAAGATTGAAACAGTCCAGCAAGAAATCAGGAGATTCCACTGACATTTAAAAGATCCCCCAGCAGTCTGGAGGCACACATGAAAGGCAACCCAACATGATGTCCATTTGCAAACTACACTGCCTGGCTTGATTATCGGTCTATTCAGAAAGCATGCATTAAGTGGCCACCTAAGAGGTCCCATTTTCAGCTTTATGCACCGTGATCACACGGAGATGTTATCTGGATGTGCTGTAAGCACACCTGGGTCAGACAGCACTTTTCAAATACTCCACGACATTTGTTAAAAGGGTGCTGGGAGTAGAAGATTGTATAGAATACCCATAGATAGATTTTACCACATCACGGTAATTAAGGCAATTGTGATTTGTCAGTCACAAACAAGTATTTTGTGTGATAATTTGCAGTTTAAGCTGTCATGCGTATTGTGTTGCTTCTCTTCAAACCAAACCAAATTCAGAGACAGGCAATGGAAAACTGTTCTTGCAAGTGTTATTTTAAGATTTAATGTGTAGTGCTTCTCTTTTCACTACATTTTAATGACTAGTGAATATAAGCGGGAGTAGCTGCATATTCGTGAATCAATGGAGACACAGCAGCTCCAGATGATTTCTGCCTTTACAAACACAGCAGCAGGTTGATGCCATGTTTCTGTGTGTTTTATACATTGAAAGGGCCCCCATGCTCTCTATGCCCTGCGCTCCATAAGACTTGGCCTGAACTAAAACTATGTAGTCTGATCTGACAAATGATAAAAACTCAAATTGACACAGATAATATCTCCAGATTGATGATGAACACCAAATCTGCAGATAATGCTCAACAGTAGTTATGCTATGATGAAAACAGGCTGGACAATGAGTGGGTGTCTCCTGTTTGAGAGTGAATTTGCAAAAGGCTTGTTAGAAGCAGATAAAGACAAAGAGACAGAGACAGAGACAGAGCACGAAACAAAAAGTGCAGACCAGCAATTGTGATTCATCACTGTCATTGTGGCATAGAACTACATAGACATGGCATGTGCAGAGAAACAAGTCTATACCGTGTGTCTCACACATTCTTTGTACGCCCTCTGTAGCAAAGCCAGACATTGATCATACTACAAGGAAATAGCTGGCTTTCCTCCCCAGTAGGAAGCTAGGAGCATAGTGAATAAGGCGAGCTGGGTCAGAAACTGGGCCAATGTAAATGAGACACAGTGCAGCATCAATGGCAGCGATTGCGTTTGGCGCTATAGCGTGCTGTGTCGATAAAGTAACATCGTATGCTATTTCAGTATTCAAAGGTGTACAGTTATTGCATCTAACCTGAAAGCATGTGTAATTGTGAGGAATAGATCATTTACCTACCAGATTCAACCAGCTCTGTTTTCCCCGAGGGAAAGAAGGTGGTGGTTGGATTAATTCACGACCAAATCAATGAATGTGCAACACTGGGTATCACTGGCATCTCAAAGATTACTCGTGGGTGTTTTTCTGAATAATACATATTGAAACATGCACTTATCTACATTTTACACTGAATAAAAACTGTCCAATTGGGTTTTCTGTCGACGCTAAGCTGTGTAATATTGTTTACAGGCTTACTTGTGTAAATGACATGTGCGACACCCGTGCTCTTGCACATACTTGTCTCTTCAAGGGGCATCTCATGAGCCATTGTAATGTAGAGGTAGGGATTGATGTTTACCGATTAAATCAGAG
Source organism: Micropterus dolomieu (assembly GCF_021292245.1). NCBI lineage: Eukaryota > Metazoa > Chordata > Actinopteri > Centrarchiformes > Centrarchidae > Micropterus > Micropterus dolomieu. The sequence goes on along the minus strand of NC_060168.1, from coordinate 22,497,127 downwards.
TCAGGGAAAGCGAGGGACTTGACCTTTTACAATTTGACAAGTATGAACATTGTAAACACAGCGGATTTGCATTGTCATGTTTCCACTCTGTGAAAATTACACACAGGCCCCGGGCATCGATGTGACATGAGATTGCTTTGGATGAGGATGAAAGGATGACAACAGCCATAAAAGGTTATCAAAGATAAAAAATTGTGTGTGCCTGCATGTGTGTTTGTCAATAAACATAATAGTGTTCACATACACTCACACACCGGCACCATTATAGTGGACAACAAATTATTTTTTTCCTGCGCTCTCTCCCCTTTTTTAATAGCCTATCTATGATTCAACAGGTCATTCCCATGGACCTAATCCCCTCATATCTAATTTATATACTCTCTTTTCCTTTATCAGATGTAGTCATTACATCCACCAGTATCCCCCCTCATTGAGTTGTTCCACCAGCTGGGTGCTGTAGTGAAGAGCTTTGAATGTTTAAGCAGAAGCAACCTTCCTCTCTACAGGTATAAATATTTTAGGCATAGACAGGCAGAATAAATTGACAGTAAAATTGACATCAAATCCGGCTTTTAATTTCAAGAGAAAAAGGAGGTAGGAGCTGTAGGGGAGATGATGGGAGAGGAGTGTAGAGAGAGGAGAGGTTATGACCCTTGTGTCAAAATGGTAATATAATTCACTGAACCTCTGATGTGTGAAAAATACATCCCCCACAGTTATTAAATGTAGATGTATGTGTTATATATGTTTTCCATTGAAATACTGTACACTTTATATAGTAATCATGCAAATATATTTGCACAACAAGATAGATAAATAATATGCACATATGTAGTTACACATTGGAAAGAATTCTTAAATATTTTGACAGCAAATTTACTTAAAGAAGCATTTTAGGTTTTTGGGGAGACAATGAGAACACTGAAGGTTAAGAGGTTAAGGTAGAGTCTGATCAGTGTAGCAGCACACTGAAGTATTACATTAATTACATTTTGTAAAGGGGAGGGAGATGGCGGTGGATAATCACCACCCTGTTGGCACGTTCTGTAATCCAACAGAGAGAAGAGGGTACAGTGTGCGTGTGTGTGTGTGGGGGGGTCTATCTGCATGTGTGCAGTGGCAAAGACGGATCAACAGGATAGAGTTTCTCAATGGCACACCGTTGATTTTCATCCAAGGTGTTGTTTTGATTACTTTGGACAAAGTCCAGCAATTATCAGAGGGTATTGTTTCACTAAGGCATTCAGTTTGGTGAAGATTTAATTATTTTCACCATGTGAAATGAGCCTGACTTCTTTGTTCTTGTGCACAACAAACTCCCATTCCACATGAGCTGAGATTGTAGGGTCCTAAAACACAACGTTGTTCTTTTTATTTATTTTTGGATTTTTTTATAGAAGTATTAGGTCATTTGAGTGTCATACAATCAGTTAGCAAATTGCATGTTAGCTGTCTTGCTCAAAGACACTAGACAGCTATTGCTGCTGTAAGGGGCAACCCTGCAGTGTTTTTATTAGCAACGGTCGCAGCATGACTCTTGGAATGACAATGCTGGCCAGTCTGTCGGTCAGTAAGTCTGTCCGCCACTTCGATCTAGAGTGAAATGTCTCAGCAAATATTGGAAGGATGGCAATAGCATTTGGTTCAAACATCCATGGTTCCCAGATGGTGCATTGTAATGACTTTTGGTGATTCCCTGACTTTTCCTTGAGCTCCACTGTAAGGTTGACAATTTGGAGTTGGAGTGACTATTGGGTGAACTGCCTTGATATTTTGTAATGTCAAAGATAGTGAGCATTCTTATAAATAGCATGTGCTAAACATCAGCTTATTAACATTTTCACTGTAAGCATGTTGGCTTGCTAAAGCACTGTTGGTGAGTTATAACTGCTTGCATGGTTGTAGACTTCTATTTCACTCAGATCAGAACTATTATTAATAATATACAAAATTCCATTGGGCTGAGTTACTGTGGTTGTGCATAAAATACAATATCAGTACATCTGGACATACTGTGTTGTTTAACTGTGGGTTGCCCGTTAATCGGAAGGTCGGCAGTTCAATCCCTGGCTCCTCCAGGCTACATGTCGAACTGTCCTTGGGCAAGATACTGAACCCCAAATTGCCTCTGGTGGCTGTTCCACCAGTGTGTGAATGTTAGTTTCTGTTTGAGCACTTAGGCTCAGTGTATGAATGTGTGTTGATGGTAAATGCAGATGTAGTGTAAAAGAGCTTTTAGTGGTCAAAAAGTACTATACAAATACAGAGCGTTTACATTTAAAGATATGTATCTATACATTTCCTCTTCTTCTTCTTCTCTGAAATGAAATCAGAGCACATAGATTCTACAGTACATTAAGTACATTCAGATATGTGACTGTAATCTATCCCTTTAAACATACAGTATACTTACTGCCTAGTACTTTAAATTTTGGCAACCTCCTCCTCCCTGCCTCCCTCTCTTCACTAACCTCTCACACACCTCCCTCAGCACCAGGTCACATCCCAATTTCCCGGAACTGGCTGCTCTGCTAATTCCCTTTAGAAAGCCCCAGCGTCTGTGCCGTGGCCTAACTCAGGACACTGTCAGCCTCTGGCCTGCTCGCCCTGCAGACATCCCTCTGCTTGTATCAACACACACTAACAGAACGATCCATGGTCCTGCACTTAGAAGCCTGGCATATAGTGTGGGGAGGAATACTATAATGTCAGTTCTTGGCTAAAGGGAGGGGAAAATTGCATTGCAGAGTTAACAACACAGTATTAATGAAGCTTTCGTCTTTCTCTCACTTATTCTCCTTTTTCACTCTTTCTGTATAAAGTTGAGCAGAGCGATGCTATCAGAAGTATAAACTTTTTAAATAAAAGAATCAGGCAGCAAACACAAAGAATTTTAGATTTATAATAAAAAAAACACAAGAGTTATTGCATTCATACATAGATTTGAGTAGCTAGAATTACTTTTTACATCTAGTATTCTGTGTTCTCGCTCACTCTGCCTCTCCCTCCCCCCTTCTGCCCTACCAGTGCACTACATTCCTTCATCCCTCTCTCATCCCGCTCTCACTCTCAACATGATGGGTTGTGTCCAGTCAGTGGGCAGCTTTGGTGTAATTTGGCCCACAGGGGCTGTTGGCAGTAGGTGTGGGGATAAAGGGAGCAGGGATGGTGGGGCTTGGAGGAAAGCAGGCTTAGTGTGGGGCCTTGGATGGAGGGGCCAGCAAGCACATAGAAAAAGCATTAAATAAACATTAATGCAACTAGGTTACAGGAGATTTATAAGGGAGGCTTTTTGGGCCCCTGCTGTAGGGTTTTATGCAGCACTTTAATAACTCTCTCATGCACACAGGTAAACAAACCAGGTAATTTATTGTCTTCCTCATGTGGTGGCCATTGTGAAAACTGTTTTAACTTTCTTTTGGCTCATAAATGGATTTTCTCCTCTCCTTTATTGTGATTTATCTAAAATTTAATGGAGTCTTTTTTTTTTTCCTAGGATCTAGGATAAGTCTGACTTGGATATGATTTTGATGTCACTTTGTGGTGTTAAAAATGGGCGCCCTTAATCACAGCTTACTGATGTTAAATGTACCCTTTCTGGCACATCAAACACACAGATAAAAAGTGACTGATTAAACACAGTTATGAGGACACTGGCCGGACAAAGAACTAAATCTGTATTTTCACAAGGACAGGGTGGCAACAACAGGAGATTTGAGGGAGAGAATTATAAAAACATAAACTAGCAGAGCACTGCCATTGACATCTCATTTGACATCTGACATTGTCTTTGTAAATCAACACTGTCAGATATGACTGTGTCAGAAACTGATGTTGTGTACGCCTAACCTTAGTGTGATATATTTAGTGACTTTCTGCTCTTTCCAAGCCCTTTTTGAACTATACTTGTTTATCATCCAGTAGAGCTGGCTTCAGTTTTCAGTCGTTAAAAACAGTAATTCCAAGGCTATGAAGAAATCCAACAAAGACAAGGCACAGAGATGCCTGTATTTGCAAAATGAAATGTTCTAATTTGACCATTAGAATAAAATCCAGTAAGCACTCCACAGATATTTTGTTAGCGTCCACATTTGCAACATTGAGCCCTCCAGCCCTGGAGCAATTGTCTTACTCTGCGTTGGTGAGGTTCAGTGCACAGGAAGTGCAGGCGGTAGCATTTCTCTGAGGACTGCTAGGAGAGGAGAGCAGAGACTGACAAACAGAGATGGGGCAACCAAAGGCTGCATGATGCTTTACCTTGAGACCCATTGCCTCTGCTCCCTTCTCTGCTTCAAGCCCAAGTGACGTGAACAGCAGACACGGCTCAGACAGCACACTTCTGAAAGTTCACTCTGAGTAGGAGAGAAAGAAGGGAGTTCTTCTTTGAGTGAGAGATTTTAATGGAGAGAATATCAAGGGGGAAATGTAGAAAGAGAATTATAAAGGGAATGTGTTTGAAAGAGACAGTGGTAGACAGGAAGAAATAGAAAAAGCTTTATCTTTGGAGAAGGAGAGACAATGAAGGCTACAATGACTGTGAGAAACCAAGGGAAAGAAAAGAGTAATGGACAAACTGACAGAGACAAAAAAATGGTTGTGTATGTGTGTGCGCGTGTGTGTATGCGTGCGTGCATGCCTGTTCATTCTGTGTCAGTATGTGTGTTTGATGAAGCCTCTACCATACCGGTTGTGCGGCTGCAGGATAGTGTGCGTCAGGCTCCATCAATATGACATGTCTTTGATGTGGAAATACAAGGAGCAAAAGCCCAGCCAGCCTCAGTCCAGTCCCCGTCGGGATACATCTACCACTGTGCATGTGCATACGTGTGTGTGTGTGTGTGTGTGAGTGAGTGTGAGAGAGAGAGAGAGAGAGAAGGAGAGAAAACGAAATGCAGAGAGCCACAAGCCACAACAAGCACCAAAAGTAACCACTGCCTCAATGATTTTTAACTACCATTCGACAAGGGAGGCAACAATGGTGGCCTGAACATTTCCTGAGCTAAAAGCACTGTGGACTCTAGTGCTGTAGAGTGGAATGAATATTTTATCTAAATGCTGTTAATAACCATTTCCATGCCAGACTACTACCAGCATGTCCATTGCTGCTAAATTGACACATTAATATTTGACTTGCCTTTTGGCATGAACCTGTTGCTGATCCTTGTTTTCAGTTTAGCATTATAAATATTCATGCTTTCCATGTTTTTATTTATTTTTTTTTTTTTTTACAATTATCATTTCATCCTTTGGAGTCAATTTTTCATTTTGACCAATTAGGCATTGTTGAGACATTTCAAATAAAGCTCAGTGTAGCACTTGAAACTGACTGCAGTCGTATTTTTGAGTGAAGCATTGAGGTTCAGTTTCACTATTAAATGACAGTGCACTATATGGCGTTATTCATGTTAGATTTTTCCTTAGAAAGGGATTTTTCTTTACAAGGATTGTTTTAAGACTTTACCGAATAAATACAACTCCAATACAGTACAACTATGTCAGATGGATTTTGAAAAGATATCTTTCTTTGGCAAAGTTTTACTTTTACATTTACCCGTCAGGCCCCTGAGTTTTCACACACAAGTGGAGTGAGGGGGAGGTGGACAAAAGAAGAGATAAAGGCAGTCTGGCAGAAGCAAGGGGGGATAAATCAGGTCCAGGCAGACAAGGAGATAGAGACAGGGAAGAGGAAAGACAGAAAGATGAGTCCATCCACCAGGCCCATGTGGACTTGCTGCTAACCTGGACTGTACCATCGCTGTTTCGGTAAAAACTTGCAAAGCTTGCAAGGAGGTAATCCTACCAGCCTACCCTGTCAGTGCTTTTATTCTCTCTGAGCTACACAAAGGCATTTCCACACATGCATGCTTACATGTGAAAACATGTACTGTGTGAGCACAAACACATCACACACATACAGTCACATGTGAATGTTTTATTTATATCCCAAAAAGTGTGAGTTAATAACTTGCCTGGGGACACAGAACAATCCATGGACCTCAACATGGATGTCTTCCAAGATGACAGAACAAACAAACAGATAAATGGCATTGTAGAAAAATAGTGGTTTTCACATCATAGTGACAGATTGCTCAGAAAGAACAATATCTTGATAACTGTTGAGCCCTGACAATCACAGGCCACATGCTGTACCGCCAGCCTGTGTATGTTGCCAAGGCGCCTGCATATGAGCACTAATTGCCTATAACTGTACCCGTGACACAGAAGTGGCTGCCTTGCTTCTCTTCATTGCTTGACAGTAACTGTGTCAATATATTTATGATAAATTAAGATATATTTCTCAAGACAGACTGTGTGTACTTTTATTTGAAAGTGATCAGATCGGATGTGTGTTTCCAGACATTACCAACCTATCTGGTTGGGCTGCTGCTGTAACAATGTAGGAATCAGTAACTATGTATGTATGCTGGTGACACAACTTTCCAACTTCTAGGTTTGCCTTTACAGAAGCCTCCAGTCAAAGTGTCAGTGACTCAAAAGACACTTTGAAATCCGATTTGAGCAGCCAGGGGTCTGGATTTGCAAAAATCGATTTGCATTCCATGTGTTTTTTTCTTTTGCTGTCCAGACTTTCTGAAATCAATCTGGATATACCAAAAAAACTGATTTGTGGTGGCAGGCAGTCCAAAACACAGATAGTGACACAAAAACCTTATGAAAACTATGTTTTAGTACAGTTTGGGTTTTATTTATTTATTTAATTTTTTTGCTCTGGCCATCAGTTTTATCTGCAATGATAGCATTGTACTCACCAAATCACTTGATCAAATCTCGAAACATAGCATAGCAATGACAAACCCATAGGTTAGTCAAACTTCTTTGTAAGAGAAAACAAGGGCCGATGGCACATATATATATATGCACACTCACGTTTTTTCTGTACAATAAAGACTTATTAGAAACATTACTGGGATGCTCCCTTTTGTTTTACCTAAAATAAAGTGGTAGTGGTAATGAGGCAAAACCTCTTGCTTGTTTTTTACCTTTTTGATCACCTGACTGCTCATGTTTGTTGCTCTGTTGCCACGAAATCTCACTAACTACTTGGAAGTACTGTACAGTGCTATCATAAACAATAACTGACAGCCAGGGCTATAAAAATACAAACAGATTTGTTTTCAGATTTGTTTAAAAATAAGAAAGATGAAAATGATTAAAGACACTGCAGGTGTTGGATACCATTGCTGATGCATTGAAACCAGTACTGGTGGAATTGATACAGTGTGGTGGGTATTTTATTTTTTTTTTTCTGTGTTTGCGGTACATGCATGCATGTACATGTTGGTGTATGCAGTATGTGTGTGTTGTGTGAAGTTGTATCATCCTCATCCCACCCAGGGTGTGTGAGCCCAAGTGTTCAAGCACAGTCTCCATGAGGTCAGTGGCTGCTGTGATAATGCTTAACTGATGCCGCCTGTCAATAGCCATTCACCAGCAGAAAAGTGCTCTGCCTGTTCAGTAAATTACACAGTGCGACGTGAGCTGTGAGGTTCAAAACAACCTGACCCCACTGTTGTTTGGAGAAACAATAGAACAATGACTGCAATCAGCTTTTCCAGCAACCATCTGTGTCATGCTGCTGACTACAAAACACCTTTCCATTACTCCAGGGCTGCAGCTATTAGCTCACCATGGCATTGACTCCAAAGTGAGTTGGAGAGGTTATTGTAATGGCACATTAGATTGTCTCTGACCCTTCTTTATCCAGGGTTTTGTTTTTCTGACCTTGACATAGGTGGGCTTTTTGAATACTATAAAGCCTGTGAAGTGATCATTTCTCAAAATGGCTTGTGTTTTCACAATTGAACATATTTGGGAGGTGTCATATTGCTGATTGCAGTAGACTTTAAGTGTGTTTTGTCTGTATTTGAGACATGTTTATCTCCTTTTCCCTTGACTCTGTCCTCACGGCTTCTGCAAGCATGCCCGCGAGCAGTATGAAAAACTGTCCACGATGCACAAGAACATGCAAAAGCTCTACGAGAGCATTGGCAGCTATTTTGCCTTTGACCCCCACTCAGTCAGTGTGGAGGATTTCTTCGGAGAACTGGCCAACTTCCGCATCCTCTTCATGGTGAGTATATATTTTATATATGTCATCTTTACTGTTCTTTCAAAGTACACACAGACTAATAGAAGCCACCACCCACACATGCATTCTTTTGCATACACTTTCTCTTGCTTATACACATTAGATGTCATTGAAATGAGAACAGAATTTGTGTTGAACATGCACACATTTCCCTGAAACTTACAGTAGGTCCTGACTGATGGTGAAAATGTATGAACATTACAGTGTTATACTTCTATGGATGAAACTCGTGTGCGGGGACATATTTTCAGCAGAGGGAACTCACAGCCAAGTGTGCCCCGCTTAGTGTGTTGGAAGTGTGCCAAGCATGCTCTTGGTAATTTTCGTGGCCAGGCTCCATTAGCGTACCTGTGGCACACTTAGGCACGGGTAGGATCAGAAAGAATACATTACCATACATTATAGGTAGGTGCGTTAGAGGCTGTGACAATCATAGCCAATCACATTCACTACTTTCATTCCCTGTAACCACAGGGCTCTCCCTGTCATGATTCACACCTGCAGATAGGAAACTCATTGTTATCTGTGACGTTCAGAGTTTCAATGAATACAGTAGCTCAAATATACTTGCAAGAGTATGTGGTACCTCTTTTTAGTTGAATTCATTTTTGTGGTCACCATGTTTTCAATGCATAATAGTGGGACATTATATTTGTCATTGCAGAGATATATACAGTAACAGCCTCCAGTTAACTACCGCCGCATTGCCATAAATAAGATGAATGTAGAATTTAGATGTGTAGAATTTGCATGTTTTCTAAAATTATTTTTTAAAGTTCAATCAAATTACATTTGTCTTATTTACTATGGAAGCAAATAAAGGACATACATATTCAAATTTTAAAATCCAACGAATACCAAATATTGGAATTTAAACACCGCTCAATACATAGAATTGAAATATTTTACTTTGGAAACAATGTATCTGAATGTATTTGTTCTGAATTCACCTATTTGAAATTAAAATATGGAATTTCTTTATTTGCAATTCCTAAAGCTCAATTTGAATATCGTATATATAGTCAATGTTCACAATTTTAAATCCAAAACTTTAAGTTTAAGAATAAAAAAATAAATAAACAATAGATTCAGGTTGCTCAGATTTATTTCAAAAAATTCAAATACAACAGTCAAATTGAATTAGTAACATTCACTGAAAACAGCAACATGCGGTTTACAGGAGAGAGTAGACTGATTCTGATTTTGATCTACTACACCTACTCAGTATCCTTTGCCAGAAGACTCACCACTATTCCTCTAATTGGCTGTAGCATTCCAGATAACTAAAGCCTAGATGATGCTAACCGGCGTTGCCAAACCAGACAAGCCCTGAAAAAGAGCGACTCAGCCCCGGCAGCTCACATTTTTGGTTCCATAGCATAATAACAATAAAACAGTATGCTGTGCTGCTCTGAGAAGGTATGCAGCGGACCACACAAGACATTTTTTTGGCACCATGATGGCAGGGCGCTGCTAGATTGGCATTGCTACAGACTCTGCCGCGCCTTCTCCCACTGTGGTGCATAGCGAGTCACCAAGATACCAAACTGGCAAAACTGGATGTTAAAAGGGTACTTCAGTGATTTGGTATTGCATGGCCATAAAGATGAGTGTCTCATGAGGAATAAAAAAAAAGAAAAAGACAAAAGAAATGTCAGAATTGAAGCAGCAGTGGTTGAGATTTTAGTCCTTAGTGCCAGTCAAGCTCTAAAAACACTTGAACCTTCACTCCCCATAATAAAACATATTCACAGCTTTTTACAGAACCCTTCCTGCCTGGTAGAAATGCCTACCTACATCTTCCAAACCCCGACTCCAAAGCTGGCTTTCTGTTATAATGTCCCCCCATGCTTTCAAGCTGAGGTAACTCCAACAATGTCACTGTACAGCTCTTTTTGTAGATCTACAGGAGTCATTATACAACTGTAAACTGGACGTGAGCAACGAGGGTACAAACATTTACCTCCCAGTCATCTGATTTTACCTCACAATGTGTGCTTTTGAGCCAATCAGTTTCAGTTGTTGGGGTGATTTCACATTCTTTCCTTTTTTTCCTTTCTTTTATTTTTTTGTTTGTTTTCTGGTCACCTATTTTAGTCTTTATATTCCCTTGGTTGGCCCTGACATGCTTTTCAGTACTTCTTTTAAGTTCTTCTCCACAAGAATGTAACTGCACTCACCTGCTGTGTGATTTCCTTCCTTCCATATGTCATCTTTTAGTAGGTCATAATGCCACTGTGTCTGCCAAAGATTTTTTCTGACATAACCTCTTTTTTGTCACTGAAGTTTTTCTTTTTCATTTTCTTCAATGCCATCTTAGTCTGAAAGGTTATAAATAGAGGTTTCTTCTTGATAACAATACTCCCAAAGTGTTTATAATCAGAAAATAAACATGTGATAAATGGTTTATAACAAATTGTTATTGTAACTTATTGATGTATTTCTCAAGAACTGCATCTCCTCCTGTGGTAAACAGATAGTGAATGATAATATAGTAAAACACAGTTGTAATAATATAACAAAATTCATAGTGTAAGTTATTATTGCTAACAAATACTGCATATATGCAACAAAAAGTTTGGGACAGAATCAGTGAATTAAGTAATTCACTTATAGTAATCATGTAGTCCGTGTGCAGGGGGTTCATTATGGGTCTTCTCATACATGACAACATGTGGGTGAAAAAAAATCTGAATGTTTTATGAATTCTAGCAGTTAGACGATAGCTTGACAGTGTTCTTTCAGGCCCATTAAAAATGTAGAAATGCACTGAAACCTGAAGCTTGGCTCAGTAGCCTATTTGCACTTTGCTGTATTTGTAAACCGCACAATACTGTTTAGGCTATAATTTGAAGTAAACTATATTTTATTTATGGTACTTTACTGTATTAGTGTGTAGTGTATTTGAAATAAATTAATGCAATAAATAAATGCACAGTACATAATGTTATATAGTATATGCTACATCCAAATGGGAAACAAAAATGCTTAATTATTTTTATTCTTTATTATTAAACCTTTATTTAACAACTTTATTATTTACGGCCTGGCAAGAGAGGATTAGCCACTTGCGGGGAGGGGGAGTGGATACAAGTATAATGGCATTTACTTGAGTATATAGAGAGTCAGATGTTTAAATCTGCCTAACATAACTTGGCTTTTGTTTTTAAAGAGTAGAGTAGACACTTATGAACTTTTTCTTCCTACTAGTACTGATTAAGGAACATCTAGTGCTGACCTGGGACCTGTGAGGAAAGAACAAAGTTATAAAACAGATTAGAATATATTATTTTAAAGTAGAAATGCTGAGAAGTAAAGAAGGTATAATGTCAGTGTCTTACTGATAAAAGAGGCTTGGGCAAGTTTCTTAAGCTGTTCTGCCTGTGTGTATGTGTGTGCATGTGCTGTCACTATGGCGCATTGCAGATCTTGCTGGATTTTGTTAGTGCTAATGAATCTAGAGAAGAGGTTAATATTCCCAAGTCCTAAAGTAGATGAAATTGCATTTCACTATCCTCCTGAGACTTTAAAATTATTTTGTGTATGGCTGAGACAAGATTTTTGTGAAATGTGTAATATTTCCATCTACTAAAATTATTATTATTATTATTATGGAACACAACAATAGTATGTATGTATTCCCTATAATGTCTACACAATTCACAGTATTTTTGTCTAAATGACTACAATAAAAGTATAAAACAAATGAAAAATAATGACTACTGAGGTAAAAGTACTGGATAAAAGTGAAACAAAAATGTCCTGCTGCTTGCCATTGTTACAGGAAATGTGGTTAATGAGAGCAGTAAATAGAGCACATGGGGAAAAGAAGATTTGTTTTTAAAGAGATAACAATAATGGCAAGGTAAACGCCACATCATCACAGAACAAACTGAGAGTTCCTTTTTTTCCGGAGTACACAAGTCTGTTAAACATTGATTCAAGTGTCTTTGCTTTCCCAACAACTTTCTATCCAACCCTCCTGGCACTGCCCCAAAACTTCCCGGTGTCAGGATGATGACATGGTGTCCAGAAGGCATGCTCTCAGTCTTCACAATCCATTAATGTAAATGCCAAGGTCCCCTTGTCTGAATCCTTTTCCTCTCTTTACTCTGATCCCCATCTGAAACCAACTTTTCATTCCCACTGATCAAAGTACACCAGCACACAACACAACACTCCCTCAAGGATTCTAAAGTTGCATATCTCTAAAAGAGGCATCCACCCAAGAAAATAAATTATTCTCTCAAGCAAATAGCTACATATGAATATTTTATTACTGATTTAAACTTTCCTGCTATGGATAAGGGGAGGGAAGTGAGTGGGATAAAGTGTTGTGGTGGGGTTTGGGAGGGGTGGGGGTGGTGGTGGTTATAAGTTAATGTATTCATATAAAAACAATCCTTTAATCACCATATTCTTCAGATATTATTTATAGTTTTTGGCTCCTCAGCTCTGCTGACAGAAAGGCTAATCCCATCTGCTTGCAGAGCACAAGGATTCAATGGTTGTTTCTACTTGAATGTTGTTGAGTTTTTTCTTACCCTGTGAAAACAACTGAGCTAGCTCCTTTGCAGCAACATCCTCAGCTTTTCTTGTCAGTGAAGGAATTTTAGGGAAATGTCTGCTAGTCATTTATCTCTGACAAAGTCGACCTACATCAACCATTACTGATTTGTTCCAAATGGCAAATCTAATGAACACCATGACTTCTTGGCAGCTAATAATTAAAAAAAAAAAGACCCCTGAATTTAACTGCTTGATATGCCTGCAATGCCTCCCTTTATTTCAATATTGAGACATTGAGTTGTTTGACTCAGACAAAACATCTTCGCTAACTTCTATGTCGCATTGCCCTGTGTAATGCATTCACAGCACAAAGCACCCGCAGTATTAAAGAATTCCATTGCAATACAGTCACCCTAAATTGCTTTTACTAAAAAGCAAGGGCTTAATGCACCCGACCGACATGAGGCATTTGAGTAAACGCACTGACAGACAGTCCTCACAGAACTGAATGTAACTGATAAGAGAATCCATTAACTCTATTTTCCTTCTGTTTCATTCTCTTTCTCTCCCTCACTCCCGTCCCATTCTCTTTTTTCTTTCTGTGGCCAATGAAATATTATTTGATTTCAGCACATGGAGTCAGTATTCGAAGAGTCCAACAATTTGTTAATTTAATGCGACTGCCATATTCTGAAATAGAGTATGAGTGAAATGCAATCGCAGGGTCTGTATGTGTAATCCTGACCAGGAGCATGGGGGATGAGGGTTTTTCCATTAATGAGTTATCAAAGCACAACAGATGGGCTGGGATGAGCTAACAGTCTTCCTTGTTAATTGAGTGACTTTCTAATAAGACCAAAAGACCCAGACCGGGTTCACAAAGTAGCAAGATAGAGCATCTATGAGATTAGAATGATGATTTGTGAGTGTGCCTGTGTGTGTGTGGGTGCAGCCATCCACTTTTGAGCCCATTTGATTTTTCTAAAGCTTGCTAATTCCTTCACGATATGACAAATTATCATAATCATGCTGATAATGCTCAAGATGATGCTCTGACAGTGCCACTCTCCCCACCTTCTTGCTGAATCACTTTCATGTTTCCTCTGTATTTTTACTTACACTAACGTGACAGTCATAAAAACCATTGCACCAGATTTTGGAGGTCACCTATCAGTATGGGAATATGTCTATACCACAGAGCAGAAGTCTCACAATCTGTAACCTATAACTTTGTGAAGCCATTTCTCCCCACCTACTGGCAAACAGTGTAACAGATGGCTAATAAACACATTTGCTGCTTATAGCCCAGGCGCTGTAGTGTTTGTAAAATTCAAATGAGATATAGCAGTGCCACTCTCTGTGTGAGATCACTGGTGCAACTGAGCAGTTGGAAATACTCATTGCTCCCTCATTGGACTGGCAAACTTGTATGCATGGGAGGGGAGCCATGCTGTGGGAGATGTATTGCGTTGTGCAGGGTCAAGGAAGAACAGCAAACACACTTCATGAATTATTGAAAGAACAGACCTGGAAGGGGAAAAATGCTGCCTTGCCCTTGTTGGTGGATTGGACCTGGGGGTTGCACAGCATTCACTTTTCCAGCCAGGTATAGATAGAGGAGTACTTATAATCTCCCTCTTAGACAGGCTGGAGGCCATAAGTGTGACATACTCTCTGTGAGCCTGAAAAGCAAGAATGTGCTGCATCAATAGTGTTGCTGACAACACCTGGCATTAAGGTGTTATTATGCAAAACCATGCATTTAGTTATGTCTTTTTGAGATGATTCCAATTCCTCTAAATTTACATACCCCCTGCGCAATATGTACACAGTATTTGCACTGGATTTTCCTACTTTACACCAGAGGGGATCAGGGCACAGAGCCTGTCATAAACATGGCCTCTGGACTGCAGGATTTCAGAGTTGTATTTAAGTAGTTATTATGTAGAATGAGGGCCACAAAGGACACTGTCTACCATGGGAGATAATATCATGTGGGGGGGGGTTAGTTTGAAGTGCTGCACTACATTTCTGACTGTAGTCTTTTTGTTGTATCTCTTATTCAATTCCCCATTCTCTATTTTATTGTTATCCTTTTTCTAAACCTTTGTAATTGGATGATTTAGTTTGCAAAGAAAATCCTCCCTATAGTGCATTTCTGTATTACAGTAATTGGTAGCCATTAGTAAAAAAAATAAACTGGGTCTCATTTTTTTCTTTCTTATTCCCAACATTTCTTAGACTTTAAGCAAAAATATCAGCCTCAGAAACTAAAATCAATAATATAACTACCTGTTATCGCCAGACTGAAGTTATGTACCTAGGACACTTGAGCAAGTTTCATTCACTCAGAAAGGCAATGAGATATGGTCAACATATCTAGAAAATAGTTTAATGAATGAACCGCCATACTCAAACTAATCAAACTGTATATTTCAATATTAAATATTTGCCATGAAATTAATTAGATTTGTAATTCTTAATTAATTGGTTTGTGGTGCCACAGAAGTTAATACTGTAAAAACTACTCCTGCTGGACCCAGATGCCCCTGCCAGTGGGATTAAATGTTTATTATACATGTATACATTGTATACATCAATTAGAAGATCAGAGTTATTGTAGATTGTTTTCATTTGAATATAATATTTATGCTTTCATTGGGTGCCACTAAAATGTTAGTGACAACCTTCACTGATGGACAGCTGACTGTGTGAAGGATAAAAGTAACTTGTTTTAGTGCTCACCTGAAATCAGATTGTAAATAGTGTGCTTTGATCTTGGATATATAAGCTCGAGAGAAAACATGATGCATTCAAAAATATATTTCAACATTGTTTGAATTCATACAAACATTTGAGCAGATTTGAGAGCAACTAGATCTTTTGTCTCATGTTCCAATGATGTTTAAATCTGGTTCCCTGCACTGAAGATTATTTTTGAAAATGCATCTCATGAGGCTTGTTTATCTCTTGTATGTCTTCCTACAATATTGAAAGTTGGCAAGAAAATGAGACCTGATACAATCAGTTGTTGCCAAAGGCAAACTAGGTAAAGAGAATGGTAAAGAGAAAAATAAGAGACCACTGAAAACATATTTGTTGCTATGGTAATTAGTGGTGCTGTGTGATTAGGGCAACATAATTACGTTGCATAATCATGTTTACATCCAGAATTAGTTGTTTGTTTAAAATAAGTTTTGCCTGCAGGATTTTATTTGTAATCCACATAAATTATCTACGAAGTTATGCTGTAGATGTTGAGGAATGCAGTGATATTACTTCCTAAATGAATTGAGTCTTGTCAGTGAATGAGGACAGAAATTCATTTGATTTGTGCTGCCAGTGCTGCCCATCACTTAAACAAAATGTGCAAGTTAGCAGTTCCATTACCGACTATACAGCACAGCTCTTACACACTCTAATTCAAAACAGCAGCAAAGTGCACACAGTCAATATCCCTTACAGAGTGTAGCTGTATCATTTACAATAACCTTGATGCAGTGATAAAAGTAGGTTGATTTTTAAATGGTCACCAACTTTAAGCAGATGACAAAGCAAAACATCCCTTCTTATGTTTGTGTAATGCACACAATACAAAACTCACTCACCCCCCCCCCCATTGCCCTTGTCATCCCACAATGACACAGTGACAATGAGGGCTTGTGTCCTTGGACACGGAGCAAATCTCTACTATTGACTGGCATGATGAGCTGCTCTTTCCTTGTTCCTTACCCACAATCTCTGTAATCCCTCTCTTTTAGCTGCCAACATGACACACACACACACACACACACAAGGACCACAGGGGCATTAGATGGTGGGGGGCAACTGTCGCCACTTATTATATCAGTGCACAGACAGCGCCATGCCTTCACTTACTGACACACACACACACGCATACATAAGGGGGGACACCATGGATGAGCACAAGCACAAAGATACCCATGGACACCGGCTCATATGCATGTATACACATACAGTGTGACCTCTCACACAAATACACCTATGATGGATCCTGCCAAGCGCTGCGCCACAGGCCTAAGATGAGAGCACATTTTGTTGTCTCCAAAGGTCACACAGTTGCATCTTACTCTTTGTTGGCACAAGAACAAACTGACACATTTGTAAAAGCTGAATCCGTACCGTTGATTATCTGTTTTTCTCGGACTCCTTCCTGACATTTCAGCCTGTCACAGGAGGAGGGGGAGGAGGAGGAGGATGGTATCTCTTTCTCCCTCCTCAGAGACTGGCACACTGCTGCTACACTTTTCTTTTCTCATGCTAGGGCCCCTCATAGTAAAATATGGAAATATACTGGCATGGTAAAAACATGTGATGATCATCTAGCCTTTTTTATACATGTGCCATGTTGTTGTATTATTGACAACAAATCAGCTTTTTGTGTTAATGAAAATATGCAGAAACCTTACTGACAAATATGCTTGTATTAAAAAAGGTCTACACAAGGCATGATATATTGTTTATTCCAGCTTATCTCTAACTATCAAACGATTCTCTGAATAAGAATTTGCTGATGGCATGCTACTGCTTGTGAACACTATACAGTAGTGAAGACACTAACAGAGTGGTGGTGACAGTAGCCATATTGTGATTTTATCTGTGTGTGTGTGTGTGTGTGCGTGCGTGCGTGCGTGCGCCTCATCAGGAAGCAGTGAAGGAGAACCACAAGAAGAGGGAGATGGAGGAGAAGATCAAGAGAGCCAAGCTGGCGAAGGAGAAAGCAGAGCGCGAGAAGCAGGAGCGCCAGCAGAAGAAGAAGCAGCTGATTGACATGAACAAAGGTATGCCACTTCTCCCTGCACCACCACAGAGACAGAGACGGAGAGGCAGGTGGGGAGTTATGAGGAGGAGAACAGGGAGGATGGAAAGGGGGGGTTGGGGGGAGCTTCACATAGATTTGAACTCTGAAGGAACAGGATAATGTGTAGGAGTGGGGGGAGTCATCTTTTTTCAGCTATGAAGGAATCTTATACTTACTCCCACAGCCGATACAATGCTCCCAAACAACAGACAGATTATGCTACTTTTAGCTTGCTTTTTTCCATGGTACATTTGCTCACATAGACAGAAACATTCTCTCCTGTAGTAATATGCACATACATTTCTAAACATTTCTAAACATTTAACACATTCAATGTATATAAGTGTTATAATTTCACAGTTGCAAGAGTAATTGGAGTGTGGTCATTAATAAACACAAAGACTTTGTTGAGCCCTCATAGAACTGGCAGAGGCTTGCAGGATTTAGGTCACATGTAAAGATAGGAAGCTGGGGTCAACTTATAAAAGAGTTTGAAAGTTGCTTTGTAGATTAGGCTTCTAACACGCCAAGCTGTTGCTGCTGGTTTATCACTGGTCATGTACAAGAGCAAATTGTTATTCATCCAAGCTATTTGCAGGGCAGCTTGCTATATTTATTGTTGTGAATCGTTGGAATTAGTATGTTGTCCTCCAGCAATGGCAGTAAACCACATATTGATTAGTATAAGTTGCAGTTGTTCAGACATGAAAAGTTAAAGTGACAGAGCTGGATGCATGTGTCTAGTTATGCCAATGACATTGTGAAGGAATTTCAAGCCTGAAGGGGCTTTGCAAGCAGTCACTGTGGTCTTTTGTCCATTTTTTTGACAAACAGACTGGGATTTCTACAATTCACCAGCTTCTAAATGTCAGCGCCAGCCAAGGACCTCTCTGTAGCTCAGCCACATTGGGAAATATGACAAGACAGTCTTCAGTATGCCACAAACTCTCCAAGATAATTGATGCATGCTACAGTTTTTCCCTCCCTATTTTTTTTTTCCCTGAGCAGTGACCTCTTTGAAAGCTTCACTTTTAATAATCCAACATGGCTGAGCTGAAAGAGGCTGTCTACCCCTCTCTCTCATTCTGGCTAACCAGATGGAGAAGGGCAGAGAAGTAGGTATGATATTAAATATTTCTGCCAGAGCAGATTTTGATCTTGGTTTCTGAATGCCATAATATGACTTGTATGAATAAAACATTAGGGATGACATGGGCAACGTTGCCTGCAGCCTTGGAGATAGTGGGGATTGTCCTCGACACCAACACCTAGATCGTTGGACTGTCGCGATCACAATGACCTTGGCAGTAATGAAACTCACACTTTTAAATTCAAGATGTGCTAAACCCAGGCTGCTTTTCCCCTGTCAAGGTTCTTACCTGCATTGACTACGCATTTTCATTAAACCTTGAATAGTTCCGTTTTGTGTACTAACTTGTCTCTTTGTGAAATGTAATCAGAGAAAGGACCATCAAATGCTGAGCACTTCAAACGGATCCTGTGAATGGAAATGAATTTGAGCCAGAAGCAGGTTGGAGGTTACAGCAGCTTGGTGTTCTGCTTTTGTGTTTCTCTTTAAGCTGTTAGGTTGGAACCCACATAGCAGGATATTCAGTGTTTTCTTGTTGCACATCTTTCTTTTCTGTGCCTCCACTCTCTAGTTGACAGCCTTGGCTTGAGAGTCTTGGCTCTTCTCTCCCATTCTGTTCAATTCAACATTCAATGTGTGCTTCGGATATTTTGAGGACTTAAGTTGTTTGAGAAGACTTTTCACATCAATATTTCATGCTGAGCATCACCCGTGTTTTCTGTGAAGGTTGATGAAAATAAGATAGATGCACAAAGAGGCTTTTAAAAATTCCTTTTACCATCTATTAATCATGTCCAAACATTTTCTGCATTCATTTTACGTTTTAAACGTTGAAAGGCTAATTGAAGTGGTGCAATACATCTCTAGTTTAATATACACATTCTTGTTTTCCCTATTGGAATCATGGAGGGAGGGAGTGGGGGGGTGGGGGTGGCGGGGGGAGAAATAGATAGATAATACATTTTTATGTTTACAAATCCATTAGCATGAGCAGATGGAGTAAACATATGGCCATTGTATTATGAGAATTATGTACAGGTCAGTATTGTACCTGTTTTATGGATTTACTGATTTACTAATTTTATTGCTTAAAAAGATTGATGGATCATACTATTGTGTTTAATGCAATTTCAAGAGGCTATTTTTGAGAAGGGATAGATTTTTATGTCATTTCACAAATTGCGACCTAATCCTCTTCGCTTGCAAATGATTAACAATGAAATGCATATTTAATGAGAATTTAATTCATTTAGCTTTTGCCAGGATGGCACCAGGGTGGGGGAGGGGAAACAGACAAATGCTTTTAGAAAACTGATTAAAAATAAATAAAAAATTCTCACATTTCCCAGTTGATAAAACTTGAGATTATACCCTCTGCGAGTGCACTGACGTGTACACTTCTTCAACAAGCATGATTGATAGATGAGACAAGTGCAGAGCTAAACGTGTTTTCCTTGTGAAGTATTACAAATCCCAATGTAGGAAATTGCTTATGAAATCATTACCCGGTCACCCCATTTGTTTTAATTTGCTCTAAGTGGATTTCCATATTCTCTAGAACTGACCAGATGTTCAACATCTACTAAATCGCTTTACTTCACTGGAAATAACTGTTGAACACTGTAGAATAAACCGAAAATAATGCCTCTTTCTAGAAGGAATAATAGAGGAAGATGGTTCATCACACCAGGATATTTTTTATTGCGGCATATGAAACAATGTCACAAGCAGCATGCTGAGTGTGTCAAGAGCTGCAGCGTGGTAGAGCATCTGGACTTTGTTTCTGTAAGGCATTTGTGAGGAGTAACAGGTCCCTCAGGCCACCTACTCGGCTGGTATCACCAGGGTCAGTGCCCCCGTCTGGGGCAAGTGTCTGCACCCACATGTCAACTGTGTTCCCCAGTCAGATCCACTAAGCTTTGAACAGAGCAGAACAGAGTGCACATGCTGCTTTGAGCACAATGCAGCTTGGTATAAGGCACATAGGAATAAACAAACGACAAGTTTTTTGAACATTTTTATTTAGTCCAAGCATTTCTCCGAGGTACCACAAAGAAAGAGTGGAGAACGTTGTGTTTAACATGTTTTCTGTCAACTTTTCTCAGACCTACTTTACACAGTATGGTTTTCAGTATGTGAAGAGTTGCAATAGCTTGTGTACCAGCCCCCTTCCCCATATGAACCTCTGAAAAACATGTTTATTGCCAACCTGAGGAATATCAAGTTTAGAAGCATATTGGTTGTAGCCAGTGAGTTTTACAACAACTTTTATGAGTGTACCAACTGTCTGCCATCTTACTCGACTACACACATTAAATGTAATCCACCTGGACATGTGCAGTATTAGATGAAATCCTTTTCTTAGCTAATGTTAGGTGTCAAAATAAAATGTTTTGAGTGGAAAACAAACTTTTTGTATTAACATTGTCCTAGACAGTATTATTATAAATTATTAAACCCCAAAAAACACATGTAGAGGCTTCACAGATGCTGTTTTTATAATTAAGTTTTACCTGCAAAGTGATTTTTTTTTTTTACTGTACGAATTAGATCCCACCCATCCGCTTCAATCCATTTTTGCAACAGCTTGCAGACACCAGCAGATTGCAGACCCATACATTGAGTTGCTCAGTGGGAATATTATAGTGGGAAAATAGGTTTTGTGGTGTTATGCTAAAGGTGTGTTCATTTAACTATTGAATACATATTATCATCATCTTAAATGTAGTTATCTTTGTTCACACAACAGCTGGAACAGCTTGTATATACATATATCACTGTGTTTAAAAACCAGCCCATTAGTGGAAAATACAGGTCTTATTATGTTCAACTTCTCAAAGACACAACAAAATGCCCATAAAGCGTTTTTTTTGGGTATTGGAGATCAAGGCATTTTTCCCGTTAAGCAAAGCCTGCTAGAATGAGGTCTCCATGTCTCTATGATTCTCTGCAGAGAGAAGTTGGCATATTGACAAGGATGGGCCTGTAACTTCTATTTATGCATCCTCCTTGTCAACCTTTCACACTTTGGGGATGAACTAGTGTACGTTTACATACATAAAAGCAGGCCCCTCTTGAAAAAAGCATTAAATTTACCAAATAAAAGGTTGGTGACTGCATTTCTGTACATGTTTTGTACATTTAAGTATTATTCATATGCTTCAGTCTACATGCTAATACAGGATGGCTTTAAAATATAATGTAATGTAATATTTGTCGGAAAATACACATTTACGATTCTGACAAATTAAAATCCAGCTATTCTTAGAGGCTGATAGTTTATTAAGATCACTTGTATTGATTCTCTAAAGTTAACATGTTGTCATCAGAAAGTGTTCTCTTTTCCCTGTTGTGTGTGCTGTTTGTGCAAAGTGAAAATTCAAGTCTATTAGTGTGGCATGCTAAACTAAATTGACATATTTCCGTGCAGCTGTCTGACTGGTTGTGGCTGGCGGAGTCCTGTCAGGAATGACAGTGGCAGAGATGTGGATTGATGGCTTTGTGTGACACTGACAGCTGTCGGTAGGGCAGTGCATACCTGTGCCGCAGCCATGCCAGCTAGGTGATCATAGACAAGCATTGACAGGTGGAGGTGAGGTGGACAGGTTAGCTCTCGAAGTTTGCATAGTGTCTCCACAGCACAAGCGCCATGACAAACAATATTACCAGGGGAGATAGCTTGTAGAGATGTGGAGGTCACAAACTCAAGTAGATTAAACAAATGTTTCTGAGATTCTCACAATGTCTCAGCTTAGTTTGGGTAGCCAGTATTAGCTCGCTATAGAACATAAAGAACAAGGACAGACCTTTCCAGAATATAATGATGATATATGGCACAATCCTTCTGAATTTGCTGCCTATTTATCTCCTCACGTTTCATTTCTTTGTCATGCCAATGATGGCTTCCATGTCTGGTTATATATTTGTAGTTTCTGATGCGTTATAAAAATGAAGGCTCTTTCACTACATCTACAAGTTAATGTCACAGCAGTATAATGCCAAACTTGCTTTTTTCTTTGTCCTTGCATTTGAGCTGTGCCGACCCAGAGTGCACGAAGTGCAAGCCGTGCTCTGAAACTCCCGAGTATGGATTGGTGAATTCCATCATTACCTTGAAAGATGGGAACAAAGGCACCAGGATTATCTGCTGTCATAGACCCATTCTAATAAATAACAGCATATTAGATTGCGCTGTATCTCCAGTCGAAATCGGAATCTGCCTCAAGGCGATGATCGCACACAGAATATGGCTGACTGCTTCTGAGCTAAGGCCTATAAGAGCAAGCAGCATGAATACAAAACACGGAGAAAATAATAATATCCATAAACAAAGCACATGCAATGATCAAATGCATCGGATTGACTGCAAAATTGCATTTTGTAAGTGAAGGTGATCTCATAACAATAAACATCATACCAAATTATAATATTTCCAAATGCATTTCCATAAATAAATGTCAGCATGAGGAAAACGAGACTGGCTTCACAGGAAGCCCTTTAATATTCTATGATAAACACCATAGTTCATTAGCAAGTAAGACAACACCAGGGAATAGTCTTTCCCACATTTTGTGTGTCGGCCTTATGCATTAAATTGCCAAGCTAAAGATGTTTTTTGTTTGTCTTTTTTTTATTTGTGGCACCTTATTTTGTATTGAGAGAAAGACAAAGAACACATTTAGATTGCACCTTGATGCTTACTTTAATCTTTTATCTTAATTTAATTAATTAATTTGGTTAAGGTCACAATAAAGGAAGTGAGACATGCATCAGGTACACGTATTTCCTATTTTCTCTCTCCTATTCCCTCTGAGTCTGTGTCTCTATTTCCATGTCTCTCCCTCACTTCTTCACACACACAATATATACTCATCCCACCAGGTCCTTTTCTCTATCCCATTGCTTTCATAACTGTTCCTCTTCTTAGTGAAATCAGCGCAGCACAGTTGAATCTCATTAATTTGTGGGTGGTTCAAGTGTCTGATCATTTCCCCTCCCAGATCTGGACCTCGCCAGTCACTTTACAGTCAATCAAACCTAATTACCCTCACTACAAAGACCATCAAATCCCATTGTCAAATCCATTTAGCTTCCCCAGACAGCAACGCCTTTCAGTGATGCAAACAGCCCATGTGTGGTTTGGTTCAGATGTTATCTTGATCTGGATTCCAAAACTGTGCAATTGCTATCCAAATGTGCCAGCCATGTAGAATGGGTATTCTACACTGCCCTGGATGGATGAAATCCAGAATGTTTATAGCATCTTAATATACTTCCGCATGCCAAAGCCTCTTTGACATCCCTTTTTTTGAATAACCCGATTTATTATAGTGGCCTTGGTATGAACAACCATATGTGCTAAATGTTTGTACAATGCCTTGCCATATACAAAAGCAACTATGCTGGCATGGCAATAATAGATCAGGGTTCTTGTTCATACACCAGAACCGCACAGTAAAAGGTGTCGTTGGCTTGTTAATGTGTCAGGGGTTTGAGGTTCACCCAATCTACAATAAGCCTGTCCTTCTTCATCAACCCAGTTCACTGTGCCTGCATCCCCTTTGACAATACCTCCCCTGCAATATTTAAAACCAATCCGCTGACCCTACGCAGGAGTATAAATGGGCCTTAAGGATCCAGCAAGATGAGACTAGAATGAAAGTACACAGACTACACCAATTTTCACTGGGGTTATCTTTCTTTTCTTATTTTTCTACAAACAAAAATGGATTTTATGCCAACAGAAGGATTTCAAAACTGCTATAAACACCCAAAATATAGCACATTTGGGGCTTTTTACAGTAGCAGATTTCACAATCATGCTGATATCATGGCAAAGAACAGATCAGGAAAAAAATTACACTGTATTATACAGTATATAGAAGGGAATAAAAGAGAAATACATGACGGAAACTAAACTCCAAAGCAGAGTGACTCTCACATTACATAGGTGCTACAATACTACTGGAAGTTGAGCAGAGTGAGCCTTATAAAAAATTGTGCTTTCTGTCTGGTCACCTGCAAGACCACACATTTTGCAAGTTTCAGTGGCAGCACAGTTAAGACCCGACACCACCAGTGCTTATCCCCTGCTGTGAGGTCACAGTGAAAATACATATGGCTCAGGGTCTACCATATTGCACCTAGCATTTGCAGTACCCAGCCAATAGAATAGCATCAGTAGTGGTCTGCTGTGAGGATAGGCTCCTGTGGCCCTGTTGGCACCCTGACATGTTGACCCCATGCGGCTCAGAGAAAGTGTGTCAACTTAACATCTGTCAGTGTTGGGTTGGAGCTCTCCCTTGTGTATTGGTGGTGTTACTGGGTACACTAGCCAAAAGCAGTGGATAGATGGTGATAGCAATATGTTAACTTGGGGGCCCTGCAGGCAAAAGAAGTAAATTATAGCAGAGGAAGCAGAGTATGGTGACTGCTACGTTGCATGCACCCCCCACCCCCCTCCTTCCCATCTCCCAACCTCCCCTCCCTACTGTTTCTCACATGGGGCCTGGCAGCATCCATCCAGATGGAGGGTTTATTTTTGTTTTTGTTTGTTTACTTATTCATGCATCCATCTATTCGGGGCATCGCAGGGGCTTTCGTTCCACCACAGAATGCAAATCGCCACGGCGGCTAATCCACTTTCATCTCTCCCTTGTCGACATCCAGCTTCTCTCCACGTTTCCACCAGTCTCTCGCAGTCAGGACATCTCTTTTTCTTCCAGTGTACGGGATCAGGCCTTCAGTGACCAGGCCAGACTAGCCCCAACACTTGTTTCTACTTCATGCATGTCAAACACAATACACATCTGACCTCCCACCCACCTTTCCAATCTTTAAGACACCCTGCCCTCTCTCCACATTCCCCTTGCGTTTCCTCCCCTGACCTTGGCGCCACACAGGAGCTCATAGTAAGAGAAAAGTAGCAGCTACACTGCCATTCCCCCTGGAATGGAGGGTTGTGGGAGCATCCCTAATTGAGTTAGGAAAGACATGAGTGGGTTTGCTCATCAAGTTGTTACAGTAAAACAATCCAGATTAATCAGCAGGCAAATCTGTCTTTTTTATTAGCCATCTTACCCTTCCGTTCCCCTTTCTCCTCTGAAGTGAACTGAAGTAGTCAAGTAAACATACACACACACACTCCTACAAATTAAAGATTGTGGCTTGTCTGAAAAGTTTCTCAGGCCATTGTGTCAATGCTTTTGTCAGGGTTTGGTGGTTGGACTGCAGGGAGATGGAGAAAGAGGGGAGAGAGTGAAAAACAAAGGAAAGACATCTAACAGGTGCATGGCTGCTGTCTTTCGGTCACTTGTGTTCTCTGTTCTCTCTGTGGCAGTAATGGTCTCTTTCTGCCCGGGTCTTAGGAGCTGCTGGGACTGCAGGGAAGGAGGGGCGATGGGAGGGGGTGACTCCGCTCAAAGCCAGACCGTAAGAGAGTAGACAGCAGAATAGTAAGAGGAGGGGGGTTGTCGACTAATGCAGGTGGTTGTGTATGTCTAGGTGCCTGAGCCTGAATTCAAATGTGAAGGTAAAACAGAACCAGGTGCATACAAGTGAGAGTAGAGAAAGGGAGATGAGAAAGAAAGTGTGGTTTTTCCTCTCCACCTGGCCATAAAGCAGCATCCCCCTTCCCTCTACTGAGGCCTTTGTTTCACGGCTAATGGTCCAGGTTAATTGCACAGGTGACTCTCTATGGGGGAACAGATGGGCTCAAATGTGTTCAAAAACAATCCGCAGTAAGTGAAAAAAATCTAGGAACAACTTGTTCTTCTCTTCTTCTCCTCTTCATTATTTTTATTCCTCATCTTCTATACTGGAGTCATGGAGGGCGACTGGGGTGAGGTTAAACTCTCACTGTGTTCCTCTCTTGCAGTGATTTCAATTCATCAAGCACAGGGCCTGTAAGCTCTCATTAGATCTCATTACAGTGCAAATTAGACTCAGGGATTGGCTACTGGAAGGATAGTGGATAGTAGTGGATAATAGACATCTCTTATGTCCGATGTTTCTCATGTCAAACACTTTAATTTGGTTAGGGGGGAGAGTGCTATGCTTATATAAATTCAGAGGATATGTAAGCTGTGATGATTCAAATATCTAACTATGATAAATGCCATTATTTTGTATGCTTAGGATGCTATGTGTGTTTTCAATTAGCATGCCCCTGCTGCTACCAATTTCACTTGTGGCATATAGGATGCCATAATTGTCTTTCATATTAGAAACCCACACGTACCAGACAGAAGCTTTTTAGAATTCTAATAATTGTTTGTCCCTCTTTCACCCATGAATCATGAAGGCTGCATGTGAGCCATCAGAAATTGAGTTCTCAATCGATCCGCCGTGTTTTTTTGTTTTTGTTTCCTCCCCAGCACCACATGCAGGAGATGACAAACAGCAAATTGAATTCATGAACAGTCTTTGTTGACACTGCTGCATAATTATAGGAATGTCATGCCTTTGGTGTTTATAAAGAAAGCCCGGCATTTCATTGAAACACATGCATGGTTTTCTGCTTGGGTGATTGTGTGAAAAGCTATGTTACGTTTTCGAGGCGACAGTTATTCTTTTACTTTGCAAGTATATCCATATTTCAATGTTGTAGATGACTGATTTTAATTGGCAGAAATTAAAAAAATGATATGTCATGTTTTTCATAACGTAAGCATATTTGCTTGATTCCTAATTGGTCCATGACT
Organism: Micropterus dolomieu; assembly: GCF_021292245.1. NCBI lineage: Eukaryota > Metazoa > Chordata > Actinopteri > Centrarchiformes > Centrarchidae > Micropterus > Micropterus dolomieu. Next base: position 22,469,894 of record NC_060168.1, on the reverse strand, counting down.
GAGGAAGTTTGTATGGAGGCTTCGATGATACATTGGTTTTGTGAAAGACTTGGCTAGATGTCTGTGTCTCCTCTAACTGATCTTGCCAGGAGCAGCCATGAGTATAGGTCATCCTGCTGACATTAGTTTGAGTACAGTCTCTATTTGCCTCCCTCTAAGTGTCTATCCATCCTTCACTGTCTTAGTTTGTCAAAGTTACACTCATTTGTCTGCAGAGAAATCTGCCCCATAAATTTAGATTAGTTAAGTGGAGCTAATACTATGCAAATATACAACTTTGTATCACTAAAAATGTGTGGGCAGGTTTTTAAGTGTAGCTGAGGGTCTGTGTGCCTGTGCATGCATACTGCAGTGTATGTTTCAATGTCACAGGACTCAGGCCATCAAGTAGCCAGGAAGATGTTTTATGACCTTGTGTCTTGCCTCGCTCCACTAGTCTCTCTCAATAACCCACTCCACCACACATGCCCACAGAAACGATCTTCACTCTTTCCCTCCACTTCCTCCCTGTATTCTCCCTCCATTACATCTCCCTTCCCTCCTAACAGTGGAACTTAACAGAATCTGAGCTTATTCTTTTCCCACCCTTCCCTTTCGTCCCTTGCAACTGTTGACACTCAACTTTTTGTTCTACTCCTGGGATTGGTAAATAGTACATTACTTTGGGTGTTTTTTTTGTTTTGTTTTTTTCATAGAGAAAAACTAATCTGGTGTGTGAAGTTTTTATGCCAATCCTGCTGAGAGCACATTGCTCTTGTTATCCCTCCTAATTAGAAAATGTGATAGTGCTGCTTGTAAATATATTGCAGACTGAGCCAATCCCCATGGCTCACTGTTACATTTGGCACAGCTTTTGGGTTCAGGACCACTTGATAATCAGGTGTGTGTGTGTGTGTGGTGGGGGGGGGGATCAAAGAGAAAGATACAACAGAAGGAGCAGGTACACCATCTCTCTCTGGGTGGTAGAGCTTTATTTCTACTCTTAAAGGTTTAACTGTTTAAGAAAGTACCTAAAAGTGCAAAAGCCGCAACCATGTTCCACACTTCCACAAGCTTTAATAAGATCATTAAAGGACCCCAGGGCTGTCTGTTGAGGTGCCCACCAAGGTGTTTCATCACTGGAAGGGTTTGTCAATGTCTTGGGTCTTAGCCCATCTTAACCCATTTAGAAAGCAATTTCCTGTGAGCAGAGGGGATCTTTCCTCTTGAGAAAGATCTTTGGGCATAAAAGGTTAGTTTTTCTGTAATTCCCCAGCATGCAATCTACCACTGCTGCTAATGAGAAGCAGATGAATATTTGCCCTAGGTTTAACAGCTCAAAATAAGACAAGAGTGAATTGCAGGAACAAGGAAGAAATGTATGCTAAAGTGGCCATTGTTATAATAACTAATGAAGAAAGTTTGCTCTGAGGATTACTGGAATAAGAGTAGTCAAATATTATTCTGTTTTATTTGATTGTTTTCAACTAAAGACTTACTTTGTCTTTGCAGATTTGTTGAATATATATACAAAAAAATCCATATGTATGTTAATAAGTGTATAGTCTGAGTCTTGAGCATAAGGCCTGCACAAGTTTAAGCTGTGGCCCAATAGGCCATAGTTAATTGAGCACTATAGGTTGACTGGGGAGTATGTTTCCCATTTTAGTCATTTTGGTTCTTTGTGTCTGCAGTCCTCCCCCTGAACCCCAGTCTACTACAGCTCCAAGTCCTGGCCATTACAAATGATGAATTGCGCTACAGTTAAGCTAGAAGTAGGACAAATTGATCAAAGTGTCAGGTGCCCCCTGTGATGTCTAGGTCTCCATGAAGAAGGCAGTGAAGAAGGAGCTGTCAGAAAGTTTCTTGTGCCAAGGTGGTTGTAGATAAATGTTTACCTGCCACTTAACACTTTCTGCCTTCTGTCAGACTCACAATGTGTCCTTGCTAGCCTACATAAGAAGAAGGGGTAACTGAAGATCTTGGGAGTTGATACACTTATAGTAGCTGCAAGTTGTTCACCACATTGTTCTTAAGGTCCACAGCATACAAAAACTATGCTACCCCTTTTAAACCAATGAGCTTGCTATCTGAGGTGTAGTGCTGCAATTTGAGATAAGCACTACTTGGCTCGGCTTTGGTTTTGTTCTGATAAAGCTGGTCTAATTAAGCTTGATTTAATCGGGATTGCTTTTAAGCACACCGCACAGCCTGAACAGATACTTGGATTTCAAAGTAGCCCTTGGGAAGGACTTGAAGAAAGAGAAGGAAAGAGACAGAGAGCAAAATTTGTGTGAGTAAGGGTGAAGAGTTGCTTTTTTAAAATTTGCACAAGACATATTTCTATTCTCGGTCGTACTGCCTTCTTTTACTTGCATGAATGATTGCAGGTTGGGTGGTTTATTGCTGGAGGAGAAGAGAAAAACGTGCAGCCCTGACTTTCTCTGGTAATGGCAAAATATCCGCCATTTCCTGAAATTAATTGTGTAGCATTCATTGTCAATATGTTTTGTTCATAAATTCAATTCGCCTGACTGTCTTGTCTCTTTCAGCACATGCGAGTAACAAAAGATTGATCACCCTAGTGTCCAGAAAAGTGCTGTGTGCTGAAAGTAGCGGTTGCCTCCACTTATTTTCGAATGTTTCCCTTCAGCTATAGCTGTAAGCACAGTAGAGAAACAAGATGCCTGGACCCTAATGGTAAACATTGGGGAAGAGCTAGTTCACTCGTGTATGCAAAATAATTGATGGCCAAGTCTCTAGCTGTACAATAAGTCACTTTAATGATCCTAGTTTAAAATAATGTCTGTTCTAGAACAGAATGATAAAAAGAGCATCCCTCTGACTCATTAGTATCGGGGCACAAAGATAGATGACCCAGATATAGAACCCAAGCTTATTTTTGAACCCTGTTTCCATTGAGCGATATGTTGCATGTGCACAGTGTGGGCGCAACGTGTCATGCTGTTGGCTTCATAGCACTTTGAGTGTCTCCTACCTGTCTCTTCAGTCATGCCGACTGCCTCCAGTTCTCTAGTTTCATGGATGCCTCTGACAGCTGCAACGGTGGGCAGGGGGAATGTTTTTCGAAGGCCGGTCCCGGTATCATTGACTGAACAATGATAGAGCGCCCGGGTATTGAGCGGCTCCACACTAAATCTTTGTAAAGAGCACTTAGCTCCCCTGCGTTAGCCACAGAAAGAATATCTGTCAATGGCCATCAGTGGATGCTTTCATCCTGAGGCTCCTCTGCCTGTATTAGTTGCTAAGTGTATTTTTCCTCCTCCTCAGCTGTTTACTGAAAAAAAAAGGACAGGCCGGAGTGACAGGCCTCTGTCTCAACACTCATACGCTCTATAAAAGGCTTGTTTATATCTCACTTAGAATCATGGCTCTCTGTTAGTGTGATATAAGGTGATTATTCACGCACCTGTAGTTAGAGGGCATCCATTGCTTCCATACCAGAATACGAAGAATTATACCTTGAAGCAGTCATGCACAAGTGTGTGTGTGTGTGTGTGTGTGTGTGTGTGTGTGTGTGTGTGTGTGTGTGTTTGTGTATGTGTATGTGTACATGTACAGACTCATGTGAATGTCATCTTATGTATTTCATCCTGCTGCGTTATTGTAAGTATTGTAACATCTTTGTCTCTATTATCCGTTCTCTTACAGAGGGAGATGAAACTGGTGTGATGGATAGCCTAATGGAAGCCCTACAGTCCGGAGCAGCTTTCCGCGATCGGCGAAAACGGACACCGCGCAATGGTAAGACAAAAAACTTTTAAGTCTGTATGCCCCAATTCATAATTATTTTTATTCGTGTTAGTCTCACCGATCTGTCATATAAAAGAAGATCTCCAGTTTGTATATAATTAGTGTGTATTCCTGTGCTTGTGTCCTTTTGGCTTCTTAAAAGTATCCATAAATATAAAACATATACACATGTATGACGTGTATATACAGGCAGTTGTCACAGAAACAAGCACCTGTGGCCTAGTACAGGTCAGTAGTGATTTATTGTCCCTTAACCATTCATAAAACACTTATTATACTGTTGCCATGTTGGCTGCAGTTGGACTGCGGCAGATTTAGTGTAATCCTGGTGTTAACACATTTCCGTTCTGGCATGATGAATGGTCAGTACCCAGGGGAGTACCACGTAGTAGGGGTGCCAGGGTCAATTGATATGCAAGTCAGAGTTCTGCAGAAGAGCTACAGGTGCTGCCATCCCCATGCTGGCAATCATGGTACAAAAAAAAACAACAAAAAAACAGGGGTTGGGAGGATCAGACAAATGGCTGGATTGGACGAGTCTGCTGTACACTGCAAAGCAAGAAGTAAATATAAACATACATTTTTAAAACAGAGGAAGTAAATTTTCTGCCTAAATCATATTTTTAGATTTTTGCTGAATATGTACATTTAGATATATTGAGTTATAATAATTATTGTTAATTTTCAGCAAAAAGACTATTAATTAGTCATTGCCTATTTAATGCAGATTGCTATAATTCCATTGAAGTTAAAATGTTAAGTTACTTCAGTGGTTCAAGTCATTTATTATCTTTTGTTAATAGTAGCAGAATTGTTACATTTCATGTTGGTGTACAGTATATGGCACATTTAAATAGACACAGAGAAGATTAATAGTGACAGATCAGCAAGTCAGGTCGTGTGTGGCTGCTTAAATTGCATTTGGCAGTGAAAAAGTACCTGCTTGGTGGCCTGGACATATTGGTCAGGCCATTCCCAGCTCTGCCTGGGTCACTTCCTCTTACGCTCTACCTATTTTTTGCTCAAAATAAAAATAAGTAGGTTTTTAAAAAAATCTCCTTTTGCTGTACTCACAAATTAACATGTACTGTGTATCTGCTAGTATGCAGTGCGACATTGTATGTGTGACCCTGCGACTCTGATCTCTCACCAGTCATTTTTAGTGACAAAATTGGTGTGTGTGAGAGTGTGTCTCTCTATGGAAAGCAGTAGAAGATAATTATTATTTTAATGTTCTTAGTTAATCAAATACAAAATAATTACAATATATTATTAATCATTTAAATCATGTAAATTATATTTTTCCTCTAATTGTATGTAGTGTTTTAAATAAAAAAAATATTTCTTGTTATAAACTAAACAGTAAACACACATAGTTTACTTTGTTTCATCACATATAGTGATGCTCATCAGTGGACATAAACTGCTCCATTCTTCACCTGCACCTTGTTTGTTCTATATTTCTGTGTGTGGGTTTAATGTGAGCTTGTGTCTGTGTCCAAATGTGTGTCTACTGTAGGTATCTTAGCAAACCTGAAGGTTTTTGCCTGGGAGTGGTTAATTCCTGCCATGTGTCACCTCTGATGCCTTTTCTCTTTTCCTTTTCCTCCATCCTCCCCTTCCTTTATTTTGTCTATTCTTTTTTTTTTTTCTTATCACCAATATTGTTACAGGTGATCAAAGTCCTTCCAGTCCAGCTTCTCGGTGGCCAGGTGCTAACTATGGTAACAGAACCCTAGGTGTGTGTATTTAACTACCTTTTTATAACCCAGACCCAGCACCACCCTGCCTCCTGCTGCACATGCTCTGGCTGCGTAACTCACACGTCCTTCCTGTCAGAACACTCAAGCTGAGCTGGTATACAACATGCAGAGTCCTGTGCTGAGTTATTGCAATTGACGTAGCAAAAAATTTAATGTTTAAGGTATACTATGTAAGATTTATTGTATGTTAAATGAAAAGCAACCAGGAAAGATTTTGGTGGATGATGAATTTAGACAAAGACAGAACTTGCTTCCTATTAACATACACAGCTCCTCACAGAAAAGCAACTGCAGTTTCAAAATGATCCAACACTAATTATGAGAAATGTATAATTCATATAATAATTTGACTTGTAGTACTGATTCATAGCCAATCATGTTTTCTACAGCACTGTCATTAGAAACACATGGATGAAAATCAAACACACCATTACTGAAGATCGCTGTTGGTTTCACTTGAACCTGTATTTTACAATGACACATCAAAATAACTGACTAATCGCTGATGTGCATTAGCAAGGCTTTAACAAAGACCAGATTAGAATCAGCTAACAGCTTGTACTTGATAGTGTCCTGTGTTAGGTAACACTTCTCTTTGCACATATATTTACAGCACACAATACAAACGAAAACAATATGGTATATTAAGTCATTGCCACTACAGAGGTGTAACATAAGGTAGCATTACCCCAGAATATCTGGAATCAAATGATACAATAATTATGTCCTGTGTTTATTAGAATAAGAGCAAGTGAAACTACTCCATAGCCAAATGTGGGAAGTGAAGTATATGTCAATACCTGTCAAGGGCCACATCAAATGCATGTCAGTTGTAGGTGTTTGAAGTATTTACAAAAGCATACCTACGGTAGAAAATATATTAATGGATAAGAACTTAAATATTGCAACATATTTCATTATTTAATAATTACTTTTGGGCATAGGATCACCTTAAAATGGTCAGCAGTAGAGAAAAAATATTTGTACTACTCAGTGACATGATGTAAATCTTACATTGAATACCTTTAAAATTAGTATTAGTAAAGTTTTTTATTTTGTAACACTAATACAATCCTAATAGCTAGGAGGAAATGGTTTCACTCAGCATAATTTCTGTCATGTAAAGTTGCTCCAGTTGTCATCCAATCGTCTTGTTCTTCCTGTTAGCCTATTCCGTCACAGCATGATATCAGTTCTTGTCTTGTGGCAATGTTTAGGAGAGGTGCAGAGGTCTGTAGAGCCCCAATGCTTTGGTAACTCACAATGATTTTTTGTATTGCCTTTTTTTTTTATCCCTGTGTTTGGTAAAGTGATGTGCAACAGTATCCCCAATATCCCTTTTTTCTGAATGATTCTTTCCTTTTATGCTATGTGCAGGTCTACTGTGAGGTTTAATCTAGTTTTGGTTGCATGTCAAAGTACCTGACATTGTGCTGGTGAGTTCATGTATGAGAGTGTATGTCATGGGGATGTATTTGTCAGTCATTTTACTGTTCTATTCAAGTACTAAGTACAGTTAGAAATAAGAAACTAAACTTGGGGGGAAAATTAAATTTATAACATATACATATAACAACAACAAACATTTATATATTATATATACACAGAAAGTAATTTTAAGGAGACCAAGGACAGGGCCTTGGTTAGCTCACACTTGGCTATGGAATGGCTGTGGAATTACCTTCTTGGTCGGAAGAAGCTGTTGCTAGTATGCGAGGTGTGGTAGTATCAATTAAATTTACTGAGGTTCTCTTCTATGCACAATGCCAGTTCTAAAACCAAACTCCTGGGCAGGAGCTGGAAAGCTTTTCCACAGCTATCCAGAGTGGATACTAATGAAACCCCAGATTAGCACTGCGATGCTATCATTATTTGAATGAACGTTAGGTTCCAGAAAGCCTCTGATGGTTGTTTTCTGAATGGGATCCTAAGGGCAGGACAAAAGTGGAGACTGTCCACTTTGGTGAATTCATCCCATCCCTTCTAAAAGTGCGTTCCCTCCGAAAGCGAATCCAGCGTTTTGGGCGGCTTGATTGCATACAGTCAATGCAAAGACGCGAATTCCTGCAAATTCGCTCCAGGCGGCGCAAATGAGTCATTTGTCGCGTAATTCGCTGGTTCACGCGTTCAAATTTTTCAACTTGGGCGAGAAATTCACTTGACGCAATGTTGCGAAATCCTATCAGCGGTGAGATTGTCCAAACGTCACCGGCGGCTTCGGAGCGTTGTTTGGAGAGGACCGGGGGAGTGGTGTAATGACAATCCACCGGCTGACGGGGAGCTGCTAAAGAATGGGAAAGTGGACGGGGAGTAGCGCTGCAGCTTTCGGACAAATAAACACCCGTAGTAGTCTGGATTCTGCTCTGACAACTACGCCGTTTACCAGCGGGAGGAGGTCAGAGTTAATAGGTTTTATTAAATTAGCTTTTTACTTTAGTTTTTGGAATTACAACTTGATTTATCTTCACTCGCGCTTGTCGGCAGCTAGCTTCCGTGCACATCCGGTTCCACTGTTGTTGTTGGTGTCGGATGGCACCAGAGTTCTGCTGGACTACTACTTCATTTTTATATAAAAACCGGACAAAGCTAGACATTACTTGGAGAAAAAGCGAGGAAGTTGAACTAACTGGTGAATTTAGAACATGTGTGTCTGTAACTTTATTCCAGCTGTCATTGTACTTTACTGTGAACAGGTTAGCATAGCATAGCCCTGATCGATCCGAACTCTATTCAGAAAACACGTATTTTTAAAGTTGTCGTCCTGTTGTCTTGCTGACAGACCTGACAAAGTATGAATTCATATGTCTAACAAAACGCTATCATATTGTAGTTATTTCGGCATCAGTATGATCCGTTTATTGCAATTAAATCACAGCCAAGGATTTACTATGGGTTCATATAGCTGTAGTAAAACGCGCGTGTGTGTGAACACTCAAAATGCCCAGCGGTCAAACTTGCGCGAGTAAAGCGAGGCGAATATTAAATTCTCTGACCTCTCAGTTTCCAGCCAACCCCTTTGGTGGGAGCAAGTGGTTGTCCCAAGTGAAATTGTTTAAGTGTATCTTGTTCATAACAGAGGGTAAGATGGAGCATGAGATTGACAGACCGGTTGTCATAGCTTTAGTGTTTCAGTGTTGGAAGCGAGCGTTGTACTGCGCTGTCTTTGTATAGATGGAGCTGAACCTGAGAATAAAGCTTCTACTAGTTTAAGTTTCATCCCTCACTTATTGTCATTAACTGAAAAAATTAAATCATGGGTAGGAATGGTAGGTGTCTTTTGCTGGGTGTCTGGGTCTTTCCTGAGCAAAAGAGCCCTCAGGAGAAGCACAGCTGTTTCGTGGTTGAGGTGGTCTGGGCATCTGATCAGGATACATCTGCTGTCGTATTCTTGACATGTCAAACTGGGGGACAGCTAGACCAGGAACACGCTGGTGGTATATATACCCTGCCTGGAGCATGTAGCTGGGTAGAAGGATGTTTGTGTTGCCTTACATACATTTACTCATTTGGTACATGCTGCCGCGACCACTGTTCCACCTATGCACACTATATGAAGTGTCTTGGGATCATTTTAAAATAAAGACTTGTCTTTCTTTCTGTATGAATATGCTTTAGACATCCAAAATTACTGTGGTCCATATGATGGTTCGCCCCTGCATGGCATTGTGACCCTTCTGAGCACTTTTTTCTTCCTTTTCTTTAGTGCACACCACTGCTATGCTACCAGAACATATTATGCATTGACTGTTCCTCATTTATTGATATGGAACCCAGGCTGTGGTTTGAGAAACAGCTGCATGGATTCTCTACTCTGAGGTGATGAGAGGGGAAAATCCTTTTGACATGCCAGCTCCATAATTTTTTTCTAAATGGAATCTGGAAGTGGGTTCATCTGCTATAGAGCATAGGGGGAATTTTGGCTCATCCCCTGAAGGGGGGCAAACTGAAATATTTAAGCACAGTTTTGATGGAAACATTTTAATAATAGTCTCTGTAAAGATAAACAGTTAAGTTCCCCAGTGACCTAAGGTGGCATCACAGAGACTGAGATCTGTCTTGGTGCATGGTGGGAAGTGTCAGCGTTTTAGTCTGTATTTAAAGGGGCATTATGGAGTTTCCAGCGGCCACTAGCAGTGCGGTTTTAAGATTACAACCAGGCGTGTGCTCGCACGCATGCTCACTTGAACTCATGAGC
>NC_060168.1:22424013-22460083 GCF_021292245.1 Micropterus dolomieu | reverse complement strand
CGTTTATTGCAATTAAATCACAGCCAAGGATTTACTATGGGTTCATATAGCTGTAGTAAAACGCGCGTGTGTGTGAACACTCAAAATGCCCAGCGGTCAAACTTGCGCGAGTAAAGCGAGGCGAATATTAAATTCTCTGACCTCTCAGTTTCCAGCCAACCCCTTTGGTGGGAGCAAGTGGTTGTCCCAAGTGAAATTGTTTAAGTGTATCTTGTTCATAACAGAGGGTAAGATGGAGCATGAGATTGACAGACCGGTTGTCATAGCTTTAGTGTTTCAGTGTTGGAAGCGAGCGTTGTACTGCGCTGTCTTTGTATAGATGGAGCTGAACCTGAGAATAAAGCTTCTACTAGTTTAAGTTTCATCCCTCACTTATTGTCATTAACTGAAAAAATTAAATCATGGGTAGGAATGGTAGGTGTCTTTTGCTGGGTGTCTGGGTCTTTCCTGAGCAAAAGAGCCCTCAGGAGAAGCACAGCTGTTTCGTGGTTGAGGTGGTCTGGGCATCTGATCAGGATACATCTGCTGTCGTATTCTTGACATGTCAAACTGGGGGACAGCTAGACCAGGAACACGCTGGTGGTATATATACCCTGCCTGGAGCATGTAGCTGGGTAGAAGGATGTTTGTGTTGCCTTACATACATTTACTCATTTGGTACATGCTGCCGCGACCACTGTTCCACCTATGCACACTATATGAAGTGTCTTGGGATCATTTTAAAATAAAGACTTGTCTTTCTTTCTGTATGAATATGCTTTAGACATCCAAAATTACTGTGGTCCATATGATGGTTCGCCCCTGCATGGCATTGTGACCCTTCTGAGCACTTTTTTCTTCCTTTTCTTTAGTGCACACCACTGCTATGCTACCAGAACATATTATGCATTGACTGTTCCTCATTTATTGATATGGAACCCAGGCTGTGGTTTGAGAAACAGCTGCATGGATTCTCTACTCTGAGGTGATGAGAGGGGAAAATCCTTTTGACATGCCAGCTCCATAATTTTTTTCTAAATGGAATCTGGAAGTGGGTTCATCTGCTATAGAGCATAGGGGGAATTTTGGCTCATCCCCTGAAGGGGGGCAAACTGAAATATTTAAGCACAGTTTTGATGGAAACATTTTAATAATAGTCTCTGTAAAGATAAACAGTTAAGTTCCCCAGTGACCTAAGGTGGCATCACAGAGACTGAGATCTGTCTTGGTGCATGGTGGGAAGTGTCAGCGTTTTAGTCTGTATTTAAAGGGGCATTATGGAGTTTCCAGCGGCCACTAGCAGTGCGGTTTTAAGATTACAACCAGGCGTGTGCTCGCACGCATGCTCACTTGAACTCATGAGCTAATCCAGCAATGTCAGCACAGCTAAAAGTATTAGATGATAATGAAACGGTTAGTGAGCTGGACTGAATATTATAACGACATTGTGTCACACTTTATAACAGTTTAACAGCAGTAAGTAACTTTACTGTAACTAGTGTTAGTGGATGGCTCTTCCTCTGTGTTGTATATTATGTGGGTCACTTATTTACAGCGACTGAGAGGTGGAGAAGCTGTGTACCTGAGTATCGGTAAAGGGCAAAAAAATCTAAATTGAACGTTATGAAGCAAACAGCGGCAGGTCCGAGCTAATGTAGCGTTAGCTGGCTGCTCTGGCTGCATCACTATAGGCTAATGTTAGTAAACAAATCGCTCCACATTTGCTTTTTACCGTTACATCTTTTCTTGCAGGCTAAATCAACAGTGGTACACAGGAAAGTAACCTGGGTTGTGTTAGTTGGTGAAGTAATGTGGAAAGCGATATAACTTTTCACTGGATAACATTAGCAACTGCGGCGGCGAGCTAACGTGACTTTCTCTGTGTTTCTCCAGCTTTACTAATGCTCACTTTGTTCTTACTCGACATCATCTGAACCTGTTTGATCTGATGGGCTTCAGCACATAAACCTTTATTGTTGTTTTGTATCCTTACGTGGAGCCTGTGTTTTGCTGTGAGCCGGTTGTTTTATGGTGTTAGTAGAGTGCATGTCGTTAGCTGCCGTGCTGTCACTGTAGTCAGAGAGAGGCTCAGGAGCGCACACAGGGCTGAATCCAACCCCGAGACCTCACATTAAAAGCAGAATAGTGGCTGATGCAAGCAACAGAGAAAACAGACGTGTGCTTCATTTCTAAGTGAATTTTGAGCCCATTGACAATAAGACAATGAAAATTTGATTTATTAAAATCAAAAACTTACAAATAGCCCCTTTAAAGTATGATGGTGTAATTTTTGGGTCAGTATAGCAGCATTAATGTTTCTGTACTTTTGTTTGCTTTCTTTCTGACTCACTGACAGCATTTCAGTCTCAGAATTTACTGGTAGAGAATGTTCTCTGAGCATTTGTATCAGACAGTGTGCTAAATCTATTCACTCTTGCTTGTCATGTCTGTTGTAATCTTATGCTTTAAAGCTTGATTAACCTCCTGTCATCCTCAAACGAGCAGCGTGTACCAGAGAGAGCCTCTCTGAGAGAGTCGCACAAGAATCTTTGCTTACGTCAAAAGGAGTTCATTAAACCCAGCATGGTTTTTTTTGTGGTCCTTCAGGCTAAACTATACCCCATCAGACTACCTCAAGTGTCAGGCTCAACACAATTCTAGGCACCGCCAGTCACAATTACATCTAATTTCAGAAGCATTTCCTATTTCCTTGTCTCCACTTTGTGTAAGATGGAAAACCTAACCCGGGAGGCCATACTCATGTGTTATGCAATTACATCAGCCAGTCCTAATTCAACACACAGAAACTAGACGGATTGATGGCGACCAGAAAAGCCACATTTCTGTTGTGGGTTCAGTCTCATTTCGGGAAGATAATACATACATAAACCTAGTATGTTTTTTTTTTTTTTTTACAGAATGTGTACTTTAAAAGCAAGTTTTACTTTAATAAGGATAAAAAAGATGTGTTGGCCTACTCCTTTTCTGTCTTGTATTCCCTTCCTGGTGAGACAGTTACCTGGGTATCTTGCAGGAGATTGGTGGGTAGAGAGCAGGAGCCTCTCATACATCCTGGCTCATCGATTTTCGGTCAGGGATGAAAGCCACAGACTCAGTGGGTCTTTCATACTAGGGGGCATCCCAAAAGACACATCAATCAGATTTCAAAGGGAACCAAGGCAATCTTATTTATTTACTGCCTTTTCAACATCATTACAATCCCAAACAGGGCTTCTCTCCTTTGCTTTCTCTGCCCCACTCTACTGCTTCACCTTCACAGGTCAGCCCATCAAAAGTTCCCTCCTGTGTTCTATATAGTGAGCCTCTTAAGGACTTATTTGACATTGAACAAGGAGGGATCATCGCATGCCCATTAAAAAATAGAGATGCAATGATATAATGCTTGTCAGGGTTAGGGAATTTCAGTCCAACTGTCTAATCCCCTGAAGCCTAGCAGGTAATTCTGCTGGTCAGGCCAGAGAGTGGATCCCCTGTATGTTTAATGAAGATTAAATTACCTATTTTTCTCTCATGAAAATTTAAAGGAAGAAAAGGGATTGATCTGCTAAAAGGCAAATGAAAAGACCAAAGGGAAGTGTCTTTAGGAAGGAGATGCTGGCAAAGATTAAGCATTCCCTCTTGTTCTCTTACATTCCCCAATTTAATTTGTGACATAAATGATCTTTTAATACTTGTATTATGTCTGTGTTTGTTATCCATATCAACCTGATGTAGACAGCCAGAATATGCTCAACTGGGCAGCTATTTTCTCATCTCCCCCCTGATCTGGGGGAAAATCACCCATTTGTTTCTTAAATTACATCACAGGAAGTGATAGTGATCGCAATTCCCTTAACAATTAATTTGCTCACACGCATGTTACCCATCGGTTTATCTTTCTCTTGTTGTATCTCAACCTCTCTAGCAGTTGTTCCCCTTATACTGTTTCCAGCACACACACTCACACATGTGCAAGCTTGTGTCACATATCAGATAGGCACTGTTGCTGTAGGGTGTCTCTGAGTCGAGGGCTAAAACCCTTTGCCTCCACAAGCTCCTGGCTTCCACTTCAGGGTGTTGATAGATGTTGTTGAGGCGGCCCTAGAGGCGATCCTACAGGAAGTGGCGCTAACATGATTTGGGGCGAAGAGACCCAGAGGGTGGCGATGCCTCTTGCTATAGCTCAAATGGCTTAGTAGATGTGAGATATCAATAGAGTAGATGATAGCAGACCTCTGTAGATTTGTGCTGCTTGAAATCTATCACCTGCTTTTCATAGATAAGGATATTTATCAACAGCCAAAGGGAAAGGCAGATGGGAAGGAACAGAGGCATGGATAACCACTCCATTTAAGATGTGACTTCGTATGGCATAGACAAAGCCATTGTCCCTCCCATTGACCCATAGAGCCTTTCTCTGGCTCTGATCATTTTTCATCCACAGCAGAAACCCCATCATGGAAATATAGATGAAGATTTTATGTACCATTTGAGTACCCTTGGCGCATAACTGATTCGTTGCTTGACTCTGCCAAGAGAGGACGTAAAGTAAGTGAAGTGTGACATGGAGCCATTTTGAGAGGATAAATCAAATCTTAATAAAAGGTAGACTCTTTCAGTGGACACCAGGGGTCTCTCGCTCCTGCCCCTGCTGTTAAGTACCCCCTAAACCCTTTGCTGTTTAAATTACACTAAAGTTATCTTCTTGAGTACAGGGTATCAACAGGAGGCTGTATGCATGCCCTTTTAATGCCATCATGCCCCTTTGCAACTCTCTATCTGAGAAGGCTTATCATGTAGAGCCTAGCTCTGTATGGTAACACTTACTTTTTCTGTCCTTTTTTCTTTTTTCTGTATTTGGAATGAAGTCAATGGCCTGGTGTCATAATAGACTTCAAGCTCTCAACACCTATGTCCATTGCTGTCTTTCTTTATTGGCAGAGGTCCTCATTCATGTAAAAAGTACTCAGCCCTCCCTTCTAGTGGACTATCTATGAACAACTGCAGAGCAAAAATGTCTAACTTATCATATTCAATAATATCCTAGAGCACTTGCAGTGGGCTGCGTTTTTTTTCTTGCTCACTCTCCAAACAATATTGGCTTTCAAGTATGTGGGCAGTTATGAAAGGTCACCCTAAGTGTAAATTGTCAATACTGGATCAATTTTGGAGAGCAAATATGCTTTGGAGGCCCCATAATAGAAGATTTCATCTTATTTTTTACCCAGGCCACATTCACACAATAAGATTGATATCGTTCATTGTTTGATGAATTCCTAATAGACCTATAAACTTGCAGAGCTTAAATCCAAAGGAATGCCTGTGAAAGCCAAATATAGGGGAGGCAGTCGGACCATCCCACCATCTGAAAAATTGCCCTCATATAATTCCAATGGAATCTCGACCAAGTCATCATGCTTAGTGTTGAAGGATGGGCAACTTGTGTCGGTTGAATTAAACCTTATTTATCGCTCATTAGGCATACAGCAGGGCCAACTGATGATCAGCTAGAGAACAAATAATGTGCAGTGGAATAGGATGCCATCCTGTATGGTTATGTGCTCCGCTGACAATAAGATGCTCTGCCAGAATCAAATGATTCTTCCTCTGCTGTCATACTAAGGGTTTTTTTTTTTTTTTTTTCTTCAACCTCCATAATATGATGTGGCTATTATTAAGGTATAAGATATAATGTTTGGGCTGATGTTTGCATTTGTGGTGTTAGCCACTATCTACAATCTGTCAGCTGCAATGAGGTGGAATTAATATTTTACTTTCCCATTAGGTGGGCCTGATGTCTGTAATAATGAGGTGCATGAAAGGAATGGCAGACTAGGCGATGAATAATAATGGTGATTCCCATTAATACAGATAAAGAGAGAATGTGTCAAAGAATGGTAAATGCTCCATTCAATAAGACATATTAGTAAAGGTGATGCTTGTAACAGGGATATTAAAGAAATAACTATGTATGCAACAATGTAAACTGACAGTAAGTAAGGCGAATTCTGGGGCGGCTGTGGCTCAGGAAGTAGAGCAGGTTGGCTATTAATCGGAAGGTCGGTGGTTCAATCCCAGCTCCCCCAGGCTGCATGTCGAAGTGTCCTTGGGCAAGATACTGAACCCCGAATTGCCCCGCCGGTGTATGAATGTTAGTTTCTGTTGAGCACTTAGGCTCAGAGTGTGAATGGTGGATGTAGTGTAAAAGCGCTTTGAGTAGTCAAAAGACTAGAAAGCTATACAAGTACGGAGCATAATTTCCAGTGGTGTTAATTATGTCACACCTTCCTTTTCTGAAGTGCAAGAACAATTTAGATCAAAATGAAACAATGTTGGGTCCAAAATATAATACATTATAGATTACTAGTTACTGTCATTTTAAAGTAATTAGTTATATTACAATATTACTGTCTCTGAATTGTAATGCTTTACACTACTTCTGCGTTATTTTTGAGTTACTTTCACTGCTATTTAATGGGAGCATTATTCAGATAGTAAGATGTGCTGCATAGGTGGGTTCTAGTGATGTGCAGTCCGCAGTTAAATTCTCGGATCAGGCTGGCCTTTGTCATAAAAATTAACATTCTGATTAATAGCGAGTGGATTGCATATAGTGAAATAGGATAAATAGTCTCCCCATTAAGAAAGACTGTGCACATTTACACACAAGGTACAGCAGTATAACTGAATTCATTATGTAAATCTCACAATACTTCGACAGGATCGGTCCGGATGCACTAACAGCAGCCTCTCTAATCATAACAGTAAATTGTTAAAGAAAACAAAGAATTTGATTTACACATGATCCATGATGATAAAGATACAGAAAAATAAATGCATGCATTTTGTCAATATTTTAGAGACTCCTCAAAAATTTGCAAATCATGTTTTCAGGGGAGGCACTGTCTTAAGAAGAGAAAGGCTCCTTCTGGCTCCCCTGTAGTTTGCACCGTGACTACAATCTCAATCATCAAATTCCTGACGATTAACTAACAGATTTTTTTTCCTGGTGCTGAAATTTTTCACGGTGTTGGTGAATTATTAAATAAACAAAACAACACTTAATTTCCGGTCTTAAAATGTGTTGTAATGCTGTAAATTATTGTTACGGGTATAATATTACTGACATTTTATTAGTAATGCATTATAGAACCATGTACTATGTTACAGCAAAAGCAATACATTACTATGATAGCATAACTTTGCAAAGTATTGCTGTAATGACAGTTGATATATAAAATATAAAAAATCTACTACTTACTTTCTTACGGCTTACGTTTTTTAAGTTTTTCTTCATTGTTGTTGTTGCTTTAAAGAGGTAAAATGTGAAAGAATTGGCCACCTGTCAAATTCAAGCTCCAAACAAATAGGGGGCAGCATATCACCAGAGTAAGCATTAACTGTAACTGTCATTAGGTGCGTTTGACTTTTGATCTCAGCTCACAGTAAGCTGCTGCAGGTAGAATGTGTCCGACTTGACAGCGCCATTTTTATACCCCGCCCCTGCAGTCACCTGCAGCTCTCATTAGACTATCAAGTCGGCGAAAGTCAGCCACCATCATCTCGAACGCTCCTATTAGCTCAGTTAGCCATGCAGCTAGCAGTCCTACTGCTCGCTGACTCTGCTTGTACTGGGGAGTTTGGAGGACCAGGGAGCCAGGCTTAGTAGCCCCCCAGTGAACAAGGCCGGACCGGAGCTAAACACAGAATCTGACACCAACGGACCCCAGTTTGACGACAGGGAATACAGTACCAAGGTGATTTACAGCAGTGTTAGGTGGGAGGAAGGTCCTGAGCGGGGATTACGGCGGGGTCAGCCTGCCAAACCATGCATGAAAATCACCTCAATGTTGTTGGACAGAGGGCAGACTGGACACTATAGTTATTCACTATTGCATCTTAAGGTACAATGTGGTATTATGAGACAGGACAGACCAAGGCTAGCTGATTAGCATGATAACTTCAGTGACTCTGCATTGACACAGCATCATAACTGTGTTTGGTTTTTTTCTCCCACATTCTGCTGATCATTTAGTACATTTTTTAATGTTTTAAACCTAAATTATTACATATAGCTCCTTTAAAGCTTGGCTAACTTTTGTTCTGCCTAATTTGGAGATCAAAGCAACAAAATCAATGTAAACAGTAAAACTATTTCTGAAACATTGTTAGAAAACTTTAATTGCATAAGTATGCACAACATTTAATAACTATATATTATTATATTTAATTATATTTTTTGCAATTTAACATAACTGTAAGCTTCCCACACCATTAGTAGGATGTGAACACTTTCATAACCAAGGTCTTTTGTATATTTAATGCGAATTTAAACCATCTATTTGGCTTGGCTAAGGAGAAGGTAGAAGAGAGGGGCATGAAATTCAATGAAATGGAGGGAGTGGGTGTGTTGTGGAATGACGGTCAGATGTATCAAAATCAATAATGAATTGATTCAATAAATCAAGAATTAAAAAGGGCCGGAGAGACTGAGAGGGTTAAATGAAGGTAAAAAGCAGAACACCCTCCACACACAGACACACATTCATGTACACACACGCACGCACACACGCACACACACACACACACACCAGGCGTGCAATCAGCGAGAATGCTCCCTACACTCAGGCACTCCTCCTCCAGTCAAGCATGATTGTGCTTGACATGGTTCCATCGCTAATGCTGACTGATGCCTATTTGCTAGGCTCTTCACATTTATTTATTTATTTATCTGTTTATTTGCGTCAAGTTTATTTATTGATGGGCCTCAAGGATATGATGGCAAGTCTCCATTTGCTCATATAGGGAAGTAGAAACGAAAGGCTATAAGCGAGTGCAACATTTACACGTGAATGAACAAAAAACGGAGGGAGGACAGAGTTCACCTTTTTTATTTAGATTCCAGCAGCTGAAATAGCCATTCCTCTTTAGTAATGGAAAAGTGATATGGCCCATTTAGTTACTTAGCACTAATCCCAGTGGTTTAGCCGCTTCTCTATTTTTTCTTTCCTTTTATCTCTGTCTTTCTTCATTCGTTCTTTTGACTTCTATTTGGTTAGTGTCTGATGGAAGAATTTGAGTGGGGTCAAATTACTCCCTTACCTGTATGGTTTTTCCCAAGCTTTAGCAGTACTCTCACCCACATTAAGTGCACGCAGCACACTGCTGTTGTAGTTGACCATCAAATACCCATAAGGGTTTTAAATTTATGCTCTATTTAATGCCCAGTGCCCACATAGCCTCATATTTTTAAATCGACTTTTCAAGTTTATTGGGATATGGTCTTCTATTTTGTTATGACTTTACATATTCTTTTGTAGCTTTTAATAAGATGTCCCCAAGCTTGTGATTATTACATAGGATGATGCAATTACAGCTTAATGAGTGTAAGTGTAATTGTTGTTTATTCTCACAATGACATATTTGCTGTTGTAAGCTACTGAGGGAAAAGTGATGCTTAATTACCCACAAGTGTACAATTTGAGATCATTAGCTTTAGAAGCCAATATCTCTGGCCAGAGGTCTGCCAGAGGACCTTTGGTTCATTTGTGTAGTGATACAAAAAATGCCAAGTTGAAAACTGCTGAAGGATTAGTGTTTCAACATCCTAAACTTTAGTTTCCTTTCAACATGATCCTCATTGAATTTCTAGAAAGCATTGCCTTAACGTAAGGTATTCAAGTTTAAATATTAGGTCAACTGTGACAAGATATAAAGGGAGATTTTTAAGCTGATCTAAAAAAGTTAATGACTAAAGCCCTTTTTCCACTGCAGGGTACCAGCTCAACTCGCCTTTGTCTGGTTTTCCATTGCAGAAAGTTGTACCTGTACCTGCTTCCAGGTACTTTTTTTCATATGACCTTCGCCAAGGTTCCAAGCGAGCTGAGGCAATACTAAAATGTGACGTGAAAACACAGCAGACTACCGATTGGTCAGAGAGAATGTTCACTATTCACTGTGTCATCATTGCGCGCATGAGACAGAGGCCAGCAGCAGAAAGTTTTATAGTTTACAGTTTTCGTATATAATTTCATCACTAAATCCACTTCTGAGAAGTTTTGAGGTGAGAAATCAACTGTGTAGATTTCGAATATTGACAGTTTTACGAAAAGTGATGGCGGAACAAAAATGTGCTTGAAAATTTTCGGAGTTGAGGAGCTCCGAAACTGGCGGCAGGGGAAGCCTGCGGCAACCCGCCGGCCAGCCGCCCTCTCACAGAGCCCTCTGCCCCCACCGTGGAAGGCTTTCATACCGCTTATCTGTATTTACATTCTGAGGAATGTTGAAACTCTTTAACTTAAAAAAGAGAAAGCTGTGTGGATCGCATTGAACATTACGTTGCGGCAGTTGTGTACTATCTGCAATGGAAAACGGAACCCGGCCAAACCAAGTTGAGAAGAGTCGAGGCGAGTTGATCTGGTAATGGAAAAGCGGCATAATAAAGGTAGGTTATGCGGAACTCAACAGAGCTGGGGATCTTATTTGAGACTGAGAGATTAGAGAGCAATTGTATCTCTATTGAGGCTGAAGAGGAAAGGAATCAGTTCCAACTCTTTACACATTTTAACATTACCATGTGCCCAAAATGGTGCAAGTTCCTACTTCAGCAAGAGCTGATTGGCATCTGTGCTCTTACGGAGACAGGGATCCTACCCAACTGCATCTGTGAGTTTATTTGAATTCATCCAAAACACTTAAACTGTGCAGAGAAGGAGGGGGGAAATAAACAAGAAGGGAACACAACAGCTTGATATTCATGAATTCCATAAATTACAATGTTACTCCCCTAAGAGATGACTAATATGTCAAGTTTAAAAATAGACAGTTTACCACAGTTCACACCCTCTGCCTCTGGTGGATGACGATTAAGTAGATAGATGGCAAAGGGTAGAGATATGTGATTTGGTTTGTGTATTGATATAAGTGTGCGGAGTGCAAGCATAATTATGTTTTACTTGCCCGTTTGCTTGCATACATGCAAAGATACATTTGTGTGTGATTTATGTGTGTACACTGTATATATTGTATATGTGTGTGTTTACATGGCTATGTGTGCAGTTGTATGTAAAGCACCCTGGGTTTCCATGTTAAGTTCATAACCTGAAGTTATGGCAGCAGGATGAGGGTCTGAGAAGTAGTATGGGGTCATGCATTAGTGGAAAGCCAGTGAAGGTTGCTGAGTTTGTAACATCTCAACAACATGCCCTGAAGGCATTGCCAGCTAAGTAAAGGATGAGGCTGCACACTGCATTACCTCAACTATTTATTTTTTATTTTTTATTTTTACCCTCTTCGACTCTAGATGAGTTTCTTCCAGTGGCTCAGGTCACTGTTGCTCTGGGGCGGATTATGGCAGATGGGAGCTGTGATGTTCAGATTTCCCACAAGTGAGACAGTGTGTGTCTCGGTGTGTGTCCATCCGTTTGATTTTTTCTTTTCTTTTTTGTGTGTGTCTTTTTTTGTTTTTGTGATTTTGTATGCTGTTTATTTGTGGGAATGTTAACTGAAGCTCAGCATTCCTTGGCAGGCCAGTAGTTGACCTGATTTCTGTGTCACAGCATGACTCAACACAGTTTTGCTTTTTAAGGAAAGGAGGTGAGGTCAGCGTGAAAAGAAAAGCCACAGATGTGTCGCTTAAATTGTATTCCGTGCAGACTCCAGCAGAAGCATTGTTGAAAATGCATGTATACTTACATGTGCAACATACATATGTCTAAATATTTATGGCTAAATCATTGTAAATGTTCAAGTCACCATACATTATGATTAGTGAGAGAGCATGTCAAATAATTTATGGTCTGCATTATTAAAGTCCCGTACATGGTAGGGCTCTTTCTTCACTCCTAATACCACCATTAATATGTTTACAGTGGTGGCAACAGTCTGTCTGAGAAATTGATTTTTCTTTCCCCAATTGTAAAAGTTTTATGACAGTCAATATGGCTGAAGAAGCAACCCTCCCATTATTTTACAGGATCCGCTGCTAGCTGAATGGATGGTTCCTGCTTATAAACCTTGAATAATTGATCAGGGGAATCAGTCAATGAGAGGGGGAGATGCACAAGGTCTTGATGGCTTGATGGCCAAGATGACAGCTTGTGAAAGAAAAAGACAGCAGACTGATTAGCCAATGTGTCATATTGCTTTATCTAAACTACGCTCTCTCATCTTGTTTTCCGCGCTCTTCCTCTCATCCCTTCTCTTACTCAGTTATCCCCCTTACTTGCCGCTTCTCCTACCTCTACCTCTTTACTCTTGTATTAGTGCACTTTCTTCCTTATCAACCTCACTTTGCCCCATTCCTCACTTCAACCTTGTGCCGTGTTTTCTTTAAATGCTTTATTTTTACTCACATCCTGTCTCCATCCATCCCAGTGACCCTGTGTTACTCCAGGCAGAATTATTACTCTTGGAGGGAACATTGGCTCAGTGGCGCCGTACTTTGCTCTCTCTGCATTATCCATTTATGAAGTATCCCCTTTTGTGGTGAACCATCTTCCTATAGCCCAGTAATGATAGGAGTCTTGGCGACCCCGTGCATTTACACTGTAATATAAGACATTCTCATTAGTCCAGGGATTGCGCTCCCTCTCATGTCCATTACATTAATTGTTACACATCCCTGCCTGCCATGCTCGTCAGTATTCTGTTACATTGCTGGCATTCGTGCCCTGCATCAACTATCTCTAGCCCACGATCGCTTTGCCCAGGAAGGTGAGAAAGGTAATTGAAAAATGTTATTTAGAGAATTGGATAAGATGTTTTAGTCAAAAAATGTCAAGGAGATAATCTGACCAGTTCGCTTATGTTTTGTTACATGAGTGGATGCCAATGAATGGAAAAAATGTTTTCAGATCAAATAAATTGAAGCCAAGTGCCCTTCCACCCCCGCACCATCCCTCTGTTGTCAGTCATCTCTCCTCATAATAGGGAAGCGGGCCACTACCATAATTGCTTTGATGGTCCAGCCTGAACAAATCACTTCTGGGCATAAAGAGAAGCCTTGGAGATGGCAGCCAGAGAGAAAAGGTGCGAATGAATTAAAGCACTTTGTGTTCCTATGGGGCATGTGTCCCAGATTTTTCTTTAAAAAAAAATAAGGAGAGGAAGGAGTGTGGGGGTGGGGTGTGCCTCTTTCCTCCAAGAATAAATGGCAGTAAAAGCAATAATACACATCCAGCTTCCATTATGCCAAAATGGAGAGCTTTTTCAGGAAAGACACAATGGCACTGACATAGTTAACTGGCAGGTGGAGAAAGGAGGATTTCACTGGAAATAATCTGATTTTGAACGGGGCTCCGATCTATGGGGGAACCTCTGGTCACGCCTTTTGTGAAGGAACAAAAGTTTGGCCCTTTGGAAGCACAGCTTTGAATGTTTCAGTAGAACTGAGTGAATGGACCAAGGCCTTTAGTGGTGAGGACTGCAACAGGCAGACGTCAGGCAGGGCCTTATGTAGCACCACTCAGCTTCCTTTGGACCTAACAATGTCAGCCAGCTCCCGTTGTTCTTCCTCTCCTTCTTTATCTTCTTCAACTGTGAACTAAACATGAAAGTTTTACTTTGTTTTGTTCTTATTAGTCAATTGTACTAGTGGAATTGTGCTTATGCTAAGGCTGACAATCAGTCATCTGCAGACACCCACCAAAAGAAGCAGCATGAACTTAGGATATTATGTCACAACTACTCGGCTGTATAATCTCTCTATATAAAGAAACTGCAGTTGAGACTCATGGTTTGATCTGTAGAACAGCAGAGGTGACAGAGTTACATATATGGCTGATAAGGATGGAAAGAAAGATATTGTAAGCTTAGTGTATCAACACTGTTCATATCTCCAAAAGCTAAGTAACATCCTTTTGAAATTGTATTCTGCTGGCATACAGAAGTATGCTAGATGCAAGACAACAGGTTAAGGTGACTGACGTGCACGCGATTAACAATTTTCCACTATTCTATTTAGAAGTGCGGGGGGGGCTTGTAGTCAAATATGAGTACAAGCTTACATGTTTAATTGTCATGACTATGACAGAAAAGAAGTGGTTCATTTGACTAATCTTCCAGGGGTCACAAGCCCCCCAAAAGAGTCCATGGGTGTCTGGAACATCATTCTTTCCCAATGGCCTTGTCTTTTTCCCATGCAGGTGAAGGCACGCCCCTTGTTAGTTCCACCATGATCTATTTGCCTCTCTTTAAGTCACCCCACCAACCAGCCTGCATCCCCTGACCCCTTGCTATCGAGCAAAATCTTTGAGCCCCGCTTTTAAGGCTTTTGTTTGTGGTTAACAGCCCATTCCATCCATCAGAGCTCCAGGTGCGGCTCTCTTGCAAAGCAATCATTTGTGCACATAAATGCAGACGGTTGATTGCATCAAACAGATAACACTCTGAAAAGGACAAATATTAAACTTGTCAAATGTTTGCGTGTCATTTGCCAAACAGTACATTTAAAACAAAGCTAATGAAAGTGGTATATTTACCCCAAAAAGAAAGTTTTGACAGAAGTCAACTTCAATGCCCCATTCTCTCCTTTCATGGATTTCTTTTATGTCAGTCTTGACTATCACTTTCCACATCACCCTATAAGGATGAGCAGCGGTTATAATTGCTTTTCATATAATCATTTTGCTGCTTTATTGTCGACAGGAGCACAGTTTTTCTTGTCAACTTGAGTTAAGCACGTTCATCTTATGCACTCATTTGAAGAGTGTTCTGTAACAGAAATGAGGTTGAATACATCCACACGCAACAAAGACCAACCATTATCAGTGCCGACTAGCTAATTAAGGAGTCTCTCTGAATTGCTACTTGCCAAGGAATGTGCAGTGGGTCCGTAGCCATATATCCAACCATGTGTTTCAAGGAAATGTCTAAGGCATTTCTTCTGCCCTCCCTCCATCCATAATTAACCTCCCTCCATTCATAATTCAGATGTGTTCTTCACACATCTTCTGGTGATATGACATTATTTTGCAGTGGCAAAACAGACATTGTGACGCCCCTGGTGCATGGGTGTGGGTGTGTGTGTGTGTGCGTGACACACTTTTGAGTTACATGGCTCCACCCCAGCGAGTGCAAGGTGGCTGACAAAGTTCCCACCACTTCCTGTCTTTGTTATTTTACAAGTGCAGAATAGATATACCGGCTTACATTTTTAATAAGGTTTATGTTTTTAGTTTCACTATTATCAGATGGTATGTGACATGAAATATGTCTTTCCTTCCAGCTAGAGCTTAAATAATTACTGCACATGGGATCAACTGAACATGATAATATGATGATAATATCCACCTTTGTAGCTACCAAAACAATCAAAAGTTAAATTAATATAAGCAAGCATGCTAAAGAATATGAACATCTATTTTACATAGAGAACTCGCAATGTTTTCATACCGTAATATGAGAAATGTCTTGCTGTTTCAAGGGCATGAGTGTAGGAAAGAGCTGTAGAGTGACGACAGGAAAAAGGAAGTGATAGAGAAAAGGAAGAAAGGAATGCATGATGACATCAGGTGGTGCAGAAATGCCACAAGAGAGAAGAGCAGAGATTTAGAAAGAGAGGGACAGAGAAGCGGAGTAGGCATTCCATTGCCAAAGCAGCACTCAATAGTGTGTCCAGTCCTGAAGGATGTGACATATTTCTCCAGTCTTTGTTGGCTGTTTTAATCAGCTTACATATGTCCTGGATGAAAATTGAATTTGTCTGGAAGAGAGGAAGATACAATTGGCTCTACCACTGCCTCTTGATTGTGTGTGTGCGCGCACTTGCTTGTGAATGTCTGTGTGTCTGTATTTGTGTATCTGTCCATGTGTGCAAGTATTGTCCACACCAGAGCCAACCAATTCATAACAGCAATGGATTGTGTTTCTCCCATACATCATTGTCAGTGCAGCTCACCTCTGCAGTGCCAGCTTATTTAATGGCCAAGACCTAAACTCAGAGTGCACAAAAGACCCCCCGCTCCACTTTTCTACCCATTTGCCCTCTGGCATTTGGAAGTGTGTTTGTGTTGGTTACTTGTATGAAACAGGCGATTTTTGTCTGTGTGTTTTTTGTTCATTTTTGGATGTGTAAATGCAAGTTTATAGAAAAGGTTTTACACTATTGTTGAATTGTATGCAGTAAAATATATGTTGGTTTACACATTGAAGCAACCCACCTGTGATTCAACACATTACACATAATAGATCTCATCATATGCTACCTGACTGTGCTATTGAGACAGCTGTGGGTTGCACCCAGCTTCTTTTGGCTTTAAGACGACTACAGTATATGAGGGCACAGTCCATTAATCTGTCCATCTACTGGGGGTTTTGTACAGTCTCTCTGGCACAGCTAGACTTTCCTCTGAGGAGTTCATCCCGCCACAGATCAGGACTTTATGGAAAGCATTTTTTTTTGAGCCAGTGTAGTCTTTTTTTCTGCAGTTATGATTGATCACAAATATCATGCAGCATGTTCCTGACTTGTAGCAGATCCTTTAAATAGGGAAGGCTTGCGCCTTTGAACTGCAGAGTGTACTGAAGTGAGTCAAGCATTCTTTGAAAAGCAAGGCCAAGATTATTTACTGTTTTCTACAAAGCACTCTTGCCCTGTCTTTTGTTCATGGAAGTAGGGCATGTCAGGGGAAAAAGGGCAGCACAAGCTACAGTACGGATACAGACATCCTGCGGAAAACTTCCTGCTTTGGGAGTACATAAATATACTGTAGAAACCACTTTTATCAAAGAATATTTTAATATTCTTAAACCATGTTGCATCCAGATGTTTGATACATGCATCCTGATACTGTCAGCACAAAGTTGCCAGTACTGTAGGTCTCATGCTACTACCAAATTAACACACCCTCCAGAGTAGGTCACAGTTGCTGGCAAATAATGAAATACAGTACCTGCTCTTTTTAGGTCACTTCATTTGCATGGGGGTGGTGCTGTTGGGGGAAGGTTATAAGGCATTCTTGATTCAGATGCAAATGGGCCAGTTATCAGCAGCCAGGACCTGATGAATAATGGGATGTACAAAACGCACGGCCCTGCATAAGGAAATGAAAGAGCGCCTCTTTTCTGCCCCACTGATTTCATTATAGACACTATTATTGGCTTAGAATGGCAACATCTATTATCTAGCGTCAGAATGTGACTATTTTTTTTTTTTTTTGATGTGGACAGTCTTTTACTACTGTCAACCCTCATCAGATATTGCTGTCCTAGATAGGGCAACAAGCATAATGTGGAGAGTGGGAGCCTTCAGGCAGTGGTCAGATATAGGAACTGTTAAAATCTCTTTAGCCTTGGAGCTGAGCTTGAGATGGAGCTCTGCCCCGATGACTCTAACTCATGCTTCCAACTTCCCTTTATGTTAAGTCAAACATCAGTACAACATCCTGGTTTTAACAGTTTTGTTTTCACAAGGTCAGTAGTTATACATACACTTATGAGCAGTTTAAATTCTTTTCAGCATCTTGTTATGAAGAACTATACAAAAACAACATTTTGGTTTGTCTGTTTGGCCACTCTACCTCTTAAATCTGTAATTATTTTAATTAATATAATGCCATTTGCAAGAATGTGGTAACATAAATTAAGAAAGGTGTTAGCTCACACTTTTTTTCCGGTAGACAATATCCATGGAGTAAATAAATTTTCTTAAGCTATCTAGATGGTAGAAGACATTTCATTCTTTTAGACAGCTGAACAACAATGACAAGACACAACATGACATTACATTTGTTGTTCAATACATATATATCTTTGTAGTGCGGTGTTGTACCTGCCAAACCGAATTGCTACTGAATTGCCTGTGATATGGGGACTGAAAAAGTGAGAAGTAGATCATTTGGAGTGGAGGATCTAAGAATAGAAGAGAGCCTGTGGCAGAGGGCAAAGGGAACAAGAAGGCAGAAGGATTGGCTGTGAATAAGACTCACTGACAATGTTTTAACACTGTAACTACCCTCTTGGGATATATAATGTGTTTCTGTACCTTAGCTAATGCTAACCTCTGACTTCCCCACAGAATTTTCATATATTGTCCTCATTTTGGAGCGTTTCATAGCGACTAACCACAAATTAGGTGTGGCTGTTTAGTGAATGTTGACGCGTGCATTGCAGTGTTTCAGTTACAGTTTAAGCTTTGTGTCACATCACAGAGGTTATTAATAAGTACTCAGACAACACTGATACATGTTCATACTGCCTATTCTTGCTATGAATGAATATATCACCATTATATTACAAATGATGCCCGCAAAATAGTTTGTTCCTGGTCTTTAGGAATATTACGCACATACATGTAGACATAAAATCATCTGTCTGAAATGGAGGTTCTCAAAATTCACAGTCTGCCGCATACTCGTGTTTGAAGATGCTCCCCTTTTCACATATTTTTTGCCAGATCAGTACAGGCACAAATGTATGCTGGTACTAAGTCCATAGACCAACACCCAAATTAAGAATTTGGCTTTTCAAAGAACCCTTGTTTTAGATAACAGACAAAAGGTAGATCTCGGACAGTCCTGCCTTCCTATATCCCAAACGGCTGTCTTGCTACCCCAGAAGCGTGTGATTACAATGCACCTCCAGTTTAATCCCTAAATTACCCCACAACGATTGCTATCGGTCTTGCAAAAATTGAGTAAGCTGGCAAGGTGGCAGAGGAACAAAGTGGATAACAATATCTTTGCCAGCCCAGGCATAAGACAGACACTTTTATCAGAGGGCCCCTGCATGTTGTGAAGTTAAGCAAATTAGTTCTGCTTTCAGTGAAGCACAGTGTAGTTTAGGTACGTTATAAAAGGGTTTACGATGCCTCTTGCCAAAAGGGTAGAAACATTCCCTTTCTTCACAAAAAAATATCTGGCTTTGGTTAGATTATGTCTGTTTCTATTCCTGTGTGTGTTGGGGCTCAATTCGCCAGGCCCTTCACCTCTCAGAGCTTAGCCTTAATCTGCATTTAAAGGAGGCCCAGAAAAGACAGGAATGATTATGACAACGTTATATGCTCAGAAGCCTTTATTTAATTTTTTCAATATGTCATCTGGATGACAGAGTCAGAGGTTAGGTTATTATTTTATTTTTATTTTTTATCTTAAGGAGGATAGAGAAATAATCAGAGTGTAGGGATACAACAACTAATTTTAGTATCAGAGAATTCCCCATTTAATTGTGTTTTATTCATGTTTTTTATAGTCAAGTTGCAGGCAGAATTGGTTGAGAATTTGATGCAAATGGAATATAATTAAGTGAAAAAAGCTGTTAACAGGATCATCATAGGGAAGCCACAGAGGGTTCAATTAACTGATCAATTTCTTATAATTCCAAACAAACACATCATGCAGTGGTGCATGTTTTATAACGCAATTTCTTGTTCTCTGTGACAGTTATGCGTCTTTTTTTTTTTATTCGTTCAAAAATGTTGAGCTTTTAGTAGATTAATTATGATCCTTGTTGTAGCCTTGTTCTCCTCACCTCCTCTTCCATTTACTGTCATATTCCAAGAAACCTTCAGGCACCTTCTCAGCACACACACAGACACAGACACACACAATCCCCTCTCCTCCTCCGGTCTTGTATGTAGTCCAAGTGATTGGATGAATAAGTTGTGCCATCCCATATGGTGGGCTGTCCTGCTGGATCTGATCACAGTAGTGAATGAAGGAGCCCATGAGTCACCACCGGTTTGTTCTGCCGCACTTGTCACGCTCTGCTGTCGCACACTTCCCTCTCTCCCTCCGTCCATCCTGCCAGCCAACAGACGCTGTGCCTTTTAAACTCCCTCACTCTGTCGTTCACTGTCTACCTCTCTCATGCGCATCATAGCTGCAATCTCTCGCAAGCCCCCCTGCGCCGCTCCTCCGTTTTCTCTCTTTCTCCCTGTCACACTGTCTCTCTTTGTCCCCTTCCTTTTCTTTCTCTCCCTTTTCTCCCCTGGATGAGGTGAAGTCTGTGCTCTGTTCTCTGAAAGCCTAATCGTCAGTATGTTCCCCAAGCTCTGCACCAACATCATTGTCATTTATAAACATTTTATGCCAGCTCTGTAGGGTAATGGCTAATTTCTCCCACCACACGGCTCTTCATTAAAAGTTGATTTTCTGTCAAAATGTATCCCAATCAAATTAGCTGAAGCTACTTAGACAACTTTGGTTTCCGTGTCTAAGTTGCTCACTCTGATGCATCCACGGTTATATTTTTAATCAGTAAAGATGTTCATGTATTTGCACGAAAGGAGCTAGTTTGATTTAAGTAAATATTATCTGGTTAAGCAAGCAATAAAGCACGAAGAGATGTCTTGATTTAAGAAAGTAATAGACGAGATTGAGATGTTGATTTCACATTATGGGGTTTCCTCCACCAACTCCATTATTTCCCTGCGTCTGGTCACCTCAGAGGTCATTATACCAAAGCCATGTATCAAAAAACATAAAAGAGCAGGTTGTGCTTAATTAATTGAAGATAAATAAAAGGTTAAAAAAAGAACATGCCTATCTGATTCAAATACAGCTTGACAAAATCATCAGCTTAATTGCTGCCCACAACAAATACTTGAATAGGCCACTGACGAGGGCAACAAAAGACTTCTGAATTTGTAGTTTAAAAAGCTGGAAGGCAATTTAGACAATGAAACGTGTCTTGTACTTTAGACCCTTAGTTACCCTCACTGTATGTACATGTGTCTTCATCCTTTGCTACTGAACCACACTGTCTAGTGTCTTTTGTTCGTGCAGCTTTACACACAAAATTGCACATATGCACACAAACAAATGATTGATGGCAGATAGATAAACACAGGGAAGCCTGTTGAGATTCATCAATTTGGGTGTAGGGTGTGTGTGATGGTCAGCTACAGGAGGCCAGCGCTCAAGCTACTTAGATGCTACTTGTGTTGTTCAATATTGGGGAAATCAATGCATATCCAACTCATCGCTGCACACATGAGTGTAAAAATAGCCCCTCTTTCCCAGAGTTCAGCCTTCTATTCACTTCTGTTTCCCAATAACATTAAAAAGCCTTTTCATGTTCGCCAATTTCTTCTAATCCTTGATGTCTTCCACCCTCCCTCCTCTTCTCCATAACATTCTCTAGTTTTCTTGCTTTTATTTATGTTCCTTTCTTCTTCAGTATTATTTTTTTCTGAAAAGGAAAATCAATAGACTGCTTTTCTCAGCCACGAGAAACAGCTGAGAAAGTAAACACTTACAATAAGTCGAGTGGTATTTTCTGTTCATATTCCAAGTTCTTTTTTTTTTTTTTATCTGAGTGAAAGTGTGTGTGTGTGTGTGCGCACGCGTCCACATGCTCTTTGTGTAATTATCTACTTTTGTCATGTCGCCACAAAGAAACCATCGTGCGCTGGAGTGCGTGATATCAGGAGCATATCATCGCCATGGAATGACTGCAGTGGCAATAGTGTTAGCAGGGTCTAAATCACTGCTCTCTGAGGTACTGGCTGCTTTACTATCATTAGCACGGCCATTACATAGATTGGCGAAGGAAGGGTGCTGAGGCCCTGGCAGGAGACCAGCTGAGTGTTCCTCAGACTGGCAGGGTCATTTAGGAAGTGCAGTCTGCTTCCGCTTTACACACACACACACACACACCATTTTTCTGGTGAGACCTGGCTGCAACCTATAGAAAAGCTTGAGATAGTTGTGTGTGTGTGTGTGTTTGTGTCTATGGATGTTACTATGACTGTGAGGACCAAATACATTCATGATGGGAGCAAGAGAAGGAAAAAATGATTACATGTTTTTGGTCGTAACTACTACAAAATAAATTTGAGTTAATTCTGAGGAAAGGGGTTTGGTTTAGAGCTATGACAATTTTAGATTGTGGGATTGAACAGAAGATTTGACTCCAAAGTATAATCATGGTCCTCACAGACATAGAACTGTGTGTGTGTGTGTGTGTGTGTGTGTGTGTGTGTGTGTGTGTGTGTGTGTGTGTGTGTGTGTGTGTGTGTGTGTGTGCGCACAGGGAGGTCGGAGTTATTAGTCCAAAATCTTGCCTAAGGCGCCAAATGCCAGGCCTGGGGGCAGTGAGCAATCATTCTAGTAAGACTGCTGCCACTTCTATCAAGTAACTCAACCTTTCATGAACGACCCACTCTCCCTGTCATCTTCTGTTACACGACCATACACTCAGCGGTAATGTGACCTCTGCCTATATTGTTACTTAATTAACGCAGGTAAAGGAACTGTTAATTGATGCCGTGTTCCATCCAGTGCAGCAGGGATGATGTTTCACTGAAACTCAGTGTGATGTCTTTAAGCACACGTGTTTGTGTGCGTAAGAGAGACAGAGCGAGGAAGATAAAATAAAGCATGACTATGTATTTAGTCGATTACAGGGTGGATATGGGAGTGAGCCAGCACAAATCCATCAAGAATAGGGGCTGGAGTGAAGAGGGTTCACCTTGCCAATAACATGACATTTTCCACCAGCAATAATGCGGGCTTAATTCGGCTCTGAAGAGCATCTGGTGCAAATTGGACATAGTTGCTGTTAAGCATCATTCCATGAATGATAGGCCATCTATTTATACCACGCTCTAGTGTGATAACTGTTATTTACATGAGATTAACAGAATGTGAATTTACATTAAAAGTAGAGAATATATATATATATATATATCAAGAATTGCCAGGAAAGAAGACGTCAGTATGTGTTTGTTGTGGATGCATATGTATATGCACATGACTTTCTTTGTGTACATATGGATGTGTGGGCATCTGCATGTACCTATGCATGTGGTACCTGGCTGTGTGTCGTCGGGGGCCACTGAGGAAGAGCATGTTAACCAGAGGAGCAGCCGGTCCACCAGATGTTCCTATTCCCACTAGGCTTGTCACAAGTGGACCTTTACTTCTCTCCCTGCAGTACACATACACACACACACACAGAGGATTTCTTCAGCAGACTATACATAGTACACGCACAGCAACACAGGATGGGAAACTACTTTATGCTGTTGCCACTGTAGATTTGCATACAATGAGGATCTTGTTGAAAGGGTGCTACGGTGGGTAACATGTAAACACACCTGGCTTCAATGATAAGGCTTTTTTGTCTTTCCACCAACAACATTTTAGATGGTGTCCTTAGCAAATCCAAAGTGTTTCCACATAACGCTCAAGTGTATATTGTAAATGTGTTTGTTTGAGGATTCTCAAAGTCCAAAGCATTCTTCACATACTCACGGTATATGAGGAATGCGCTGCGTTCAGTGAAAAATTGTCTCTTATGAAGCTGCGCACACAGACCAGAACTTTTGACAAGTGATGCCACTTCCCAGTGCCATTTCCAAGTGCCACTGGTTTATTTGCTCCCCTGCACTTGGTGTAGTGGACTCATTCTCCCCGTCATATACCATGGTTTGGTGCCTTTCATGGTGCAATGATCCTAGGTAGAGGATGTGACCATTTGGAAATGCCATGAAAAAGGTCGAGACCATCATCACGGCTCAGTTCAACTGGCGGATTTATGAGGTTCTAGCAAATGAAATATAGTAAGGGGCTAGTGGAACAAGCAGGCCTCTATAGGCACCCCAAAGGTCACCTAACTTAATTTCAATTAGGCCTAGGGGAGGCCAGGAAAATTTGTCTCTGGTGGAAAGAGTGCAGAGAAATAGATTTATTTGTAATGACGTTGTGTTTATGGGCATTAAGACGGGGCTAATCAGTTGAAGAAGGTGGCTATTTCGGTACAGTATTGATTGAAGAGTTTAGGAAAGAGATGCCAAATGAAATAATCATTCTACTGAATTCCACACAGTGGTACTGGTAATGTTTATTATTTACAGAGGGAGAAAAATGCAAGTCTCTGTGCTTCCACCACTTCCTATCAATCACACTGAATTGTTCCTGCACTGAATCCCATCAATTACTGCTTTCTGTTTGACACATGCTACACCAATTCTGATTAGCCAACAATTCTCTGGAAATAGCAACATTGTAAAGAACAAACGGCTTGACATTTCAAATATTTAAGTCAAAGTTTACCACCAAACCCAACTCCCTTCAGCCCACATTCCCATCACTGCATACGTGTCAAAAGCACCCACACACAAAATGCTTCAAAATGAGTCACAAATTGCCAGCAAATGATTTCCTGCTCAGAGAGAATAGCAGGGCCCCCACTCTGCCTTTGATTCACACTCTTTTTTTTTCATCCCCTCTTTGTTTACCCGTGCTGTCTAGCAGTCACTCTCCTGGAATCCCTATTGATAGCTGCCTGACAGGAGGGCTGGGTGGCTAAGTAGCCCAGAAGGGGGTATAGTGTGGTGAGCTGTTTGTGATTGCACGCCACAAGAATGTATGGCATTTTATGTATATCGTGTGTGCCACCATGTTTGTCTGAAACAGTGTTGTGTCTTCGAATATGCCAGCAAGTTACTAGGTGTGTGTGTGTGGAGATCTGTTTGTCTCTGTTTGGTGCAAGTCCGTTGGTATGCAGTCATGTGTTTGTGTGTCTTGTGAGGGTGATGTGGCATGGAGGTCACTTCTGTCAGATCCAACATCCGAACCCATGCTGTGATGTGAAGGGCACTGTCAAGAGACAACCATGAGGCAGCACAGGTACAGCTGCCCTCAGTGCTCTTTTTCCTCTGTGGCACGCACACGCACACACACACACACACACCCATACCCATGCTCCCTTTAAACTGACACACTGTGGTGGGAAAGCCCCCCCAGGGCGAAAGCCAGGGGATTGTGCAGTCTCTTAAAAACAAACGCCATTGCCTACTTGTTGACTAGCTACGTGATGCTTTGTGTAACTGGGAAGATGGGACATCTTCTCTCTAAAAAAATTGTGGCTTGGAGGATAGAAGCTCATACAGAACATGTTTAGAGCAACATACTGAACTTTCAGAGAGTGGGTGGATAAGACAGAATTTTAAAGATATATACTGCAAGTTCGAACAGATGACCAGATGTTTGTAAGACTTGGAAATCTGCCAAAAAAAATGTTAATGTAAAAAAATGCTACAGAAATTAAAAATTGTTCTTCTGTCTTGTCTGTGAGTGCAAAAACAAAAACATCTATGAGTTTCTCTCACATAGATAAAAGTGCTTTGAATGTTAAGAATAAAACCAATGACAGTTCTTTTTTTTGATAGGTAGACAGTATGTAGTACTCAAATCTAAACAAACTCCATGATGAAATGTTAAGTACAGATCCGCACAATAAAGTCATAATTTTCCCCATGTCAGTGCTTAGAGTACATTTAAAGGACCTGGTTTGGCCTTACAGCGATGGACTGGCGACCTGTCCAGGGTGTACCCCGCCTTTCGCCCAATGTAAGCCGGGTTTGGCTCCAGCCCCCCGCGACCCTGTACGCAGGATAAGTGGTTGCCGATGGATGGATGGATTTGGCCTTAGCTCTGGGAAAAAATAGCACATTTATTCAGGAGTTAAGTAAATTATATAGTCAAAGTACCAGCTTGTTTACTATACTATTTTTTTTTTTACTTTTAGATGTTTGCAGTGAAAACACTTCTGTACAATGTGATTTGTTTGTTAGTCCTCACATGAAAAACACCCAGAACCCTGGACCCAGAAATGCAGCTAGTATCGGGTTAAGGGTAGAGGAATGATTGTGTATGTGTCTGTCTTTCTGACTGCTGTGGTGTGTGTCTCCAAATCTATCTCTCTCTTCACGTCTCTGTCAGTCTCCTTCTGTGGCTGTTCTCAGGCTGTACCCCTCCAGTGTACACTATGTCCACACTGCGGGAGAGCAGCCCTGAAACTTTAATGCTAATTGATCCCAGTGAAGAAGTGTGGACACAGGTGTGTTGCCGCAGGCCCTGGCTCTGACATGGATGCCAAGGGATTCTGGGTAACCGACGGGCTTACAGGGCCAAAGCAAAAAGTGCCACTAGCCAGGGCACAAGTGACCCAGTTCTTTTCTAATCAGCACAGGTTTGATGTGCACAGTGTATGTGTGTGT
Organism: Micropterus dolomieu; assembly: GCF_021292245.1. Classification (NCBI taxonomy): domain Eukaryota; kingdom Metazoa; phylum Chordata; class Actinopteri; order Centrarchiformes; family Centrarchidae; genus Micropterus; species Micropterus dolomieu. Next base: position 22,434,159 of record NC_060168.1, on the reverse strand, counting down.
GTGTGTGTTTGCACATACTCACGCGCACATCAGTCAGAGAGAGAAAAAGTATAATGGGCCTTTCAGCTGAGTAGTACCAGAAAGTAAAGGGCTCCAGGAACTAAATCTAAAACTAAAAGTTAGTTCACTGCTTCCATGCCCACATGAGGAAAAGTGGAGACATCAGCAGAGACTGGAGAGAGATCTCAATACCAACAACACCAAAGGCTACAAAAGCAGGAGCTCCCCCATCATGTGTGAGGCCACATTACCAGACTTTACACCTTTTATGCTCGTTTGGATCTCCTCAACAAGGAGTCAGCTGTAAAGTCTACTCCACCTTCAGAACAACGGTCACTGTCAGTATCCACAGCAGATGTGAGAAGAGTCCTGCTGAGAGTGAATATGAGTAAGTCAGCTGGGCTTGATAACATTCTTGGCCGTGTACTAAAAACATGTGCCATTCATCTAGTTGATGTTATTATTGACATTTTCAGCATCTCACTGTCTCAGGAGAGGGTTCCCACCTGCTTCAAGACAGACACCATCATTCCTGTACCTAAAAAGTCTAAAAAGTGTCTAGTCTAAATGACTACCGCCCTGTGAAAAATTGACATGGTCACCTCACATCTCCACGCTGGTGAAGAAAGCTCAAAAACGATTGCATTTCTTAAGGAAGCTTAAGAAGGCCAAATTCTCACACCAAGTTCTTGTCAGCTTTTACAGAGGAGCAATAGAAAGCATCCTGACTGGGAACATCACAAACTGGCATGGGAGGTGCTCTGCAGCGGGTGTTAAAACTGCTCAGAGGCTCATTGGAACCCATCTCCCGAGCATCAGTGATATTGGAGAGGTGAGGTGCCTGCGCAGAGCCCAAAGGATACTGAAGGACAGTACCCACCCCAGCCACAGCCTGTTCACCCTGCTGCCTTCTGGGAAGAGAGATAGAAGTTTCAGCTGCCACTCCACCAGACTGCAAAGCAGCCTTTTCCCCAAAGTTATCAGACTCTTAAACTCTAATTCATCCTCAGCACTGCTCCGTTGATTATAGTGTATTTCTGTTAACCACTTTTTTATAATTGATTCTGTATTAATGTATATTGTCTGATATGTAGCAGAAGGGAGTTAAAAAAACTCACATTTTCACTTTATAACTTTTTATCTTGTGACAATAAACCTACATTTATATTCCACATTTAGAAAGATTGCTTGGATTAGGCATATTAGACTATTAGAATCAAAAGCAAGCACTTTGACAGATAATTTTGCAAATGTTTGAGACAAGAACAGGAACTATGCAATGCTCCTGTGTGTGTGTGTGTGCACACACACACACACAAGTTTGAGTCATGTACTATGTGTGTTAGTTTTTGAACAAGTATGGTAATCATGAGCCTTTGAGCCCCGGGAAAACCCACGTCTAAATCAGACTCAAGCTGCTGTGTAACTCCCAGATTTTCGTTCTAAGTTTGCAGTCTTGATTGTGTGGGTGTGGGTGGGTAGTTGCATGTATCTGTGTGCGTGTGTGTTGGTCTGGAAGGAAAAGAGACTTAGCTCTGCCAAGACGCAGGTGTGCGGATTAGGTGTGATCCCTTCTCATATTCTCTGTAGTATTTCTTATTTGATGGCTTTTCTGCCATGTAAATCTTATCAAAAACTAGCTAACAATAGCGCCACAATGACAGACGCCCAAGCATCTGGCGAGCCACCACTCTGAATGTTCAAACTGCTGTGAACAACCTGTCTCCACAAAAAGAGGAACTAACTGGGAGGAACTCAAGCAGTTTGTGTGTGCTTGCATGTAAGTGAGAGAGAGAGAGAGAGAGAGAGAGAGAGAGAGAGAGAGAGAGAGAAAAAGAGGGAGGGAGATGGGGAGCAAAGTGCATGTTGATAGCCTCATAAATCATGAAACAGAGTGTATCTTAACCAGTGTTGAGCCAGGTGATGGCATGATGATGATCTGAATGCGCCTGTGCTTCTCCTGTTTCAGCTACCTCCGTTGAGTTTGTTTCCTCACCCTGCTAAGATAGAGAAAGATAGAAAGAAGGAGAGAAATAACTTTGGCCGGTACAGGGCCCCATTAAAGTGTGATGAGTGGCCTCAGTGAGGGGCTCTGTGTACAGCACTTTATTCAGGAACGATCACTTATTTATAGGTGTTGGAATTGTGTTGTTTGCTTGTTTTATTGAAAACCTTGTGGGTAAAGTGGTGGCGGGTCGCATAGCATGTGAGCGGCACATCTCTGGAGGGCATCCCTGCAGAAAAATCTTCCTCCTTGATGAATAAGTGAAGGGGGCAGATACATTTTTCATTCACACAGAATCCATTGTCACTTGAGATGTCTCTGTGGGTATGTGTAGTCAACCTGCAAGCGGTTAAAAAAACATAACCTCCTGTAGACTGCAGCACCCGTGCACAAACAGACGTACGCGTAAGCATATAATTTATATTCATGCAACCACACATGCATGCAGAAACATACCCACATGCTGAAGTTGTGGACACCTTGGAGATAGACAGTGCCTGATAGACAGTGACTGTCAGATGTTGTTAAGGAAGATGGATTAATCAGTGTTTACTACATGACAAGTGAGGTTATCAGTCTACAACCTTGTTTGGAAAGGTAAATAAATGGCTTTTTTCACCTTTAGCAATTAAAAAAGACAGGATTATTTGCCACATACACATACATGTCACGAAATCCATCCTCTGCATTTAAGCCACTTTGCTGCCCATGCTGATTATGATGTTGGCACTATTTTTTTAAATTTCAAAAGAAGTTTCAAATCATTTGTTTAAAAATCCAACAAAGTTACATCCCTGCAGCTTCTTTAAACTGTATGTCTGTATGTTGTATGTCTACCACCTCTCCTTAAGTCTTCCACACAAAAACTTGTGTTGACAGTAGCACAGACAATGCACAAGCAAAAACATGAAGGTAGCAAAGTGTAGCCCATCGTAGGAAGGGTTGTGGTGTTTTGTGTACACGAGGGAGCATCTCTCAGTATGAATGATTTATATTAAAAGAGAAAGTGAAAAGTCTTTCTGGAAGCACACCCAGCCTACACCTCCCCATGTGAACAGAGGGGAGCATCTTCACATTGCCAAATGGGTCTGATGGTGATGGCATGGGGGAGAGAGCAAGGCCTTCTATGATCTCCACCACTACTCTGACTGCACTCTGGGACACATCAAAAAAGGAAATTAATAAATAAATAACACCCAACACCATGTTTTATTAACTCAGGTAAGGCATCAGTGGTGAGGGGGTTCTAGAGAATCCTGAGATTGGATGGTGGCTTAAATTGTTGCTGGAAAACTTGCGGTAGATGTCTAACCAGTTGCAGATTTTTTGGGAGGAAGTCTTTATTGGATTGGACAGTAAATGACAAAAAAGTAACAAACTGCCTAAACTATATTATAACTATAATACAGTAACTATTATAACGTAGTTACTGTAGATAGATTATATAATGATCTGTGTGTGTATTACTGTACAGCATTTTAGTGAGAAGCACATGTAGGAATAGTTATTAATTAACGGAATATGTATGTTTTTCCATGCATATAAATTTACATATTCATTAATTCCATTCTTTAAAACCTCATTCATTAACACCTACACTGAATGTGTACATTGGCAGGTGATTACTTTACCATGCAATGCACCATTAGTGCAACAGTTTCTGCCGATCGACTCATCGATTTACCAACTAATCATTTCAACACTACGATATAGAGTAATAGAAATAGGAAGAAGACTTTTAAAAAAAAAAAAAGAGTGATGGACAGTGCTCCACCCTTCCTTAGACTGACACACATACTGCAAACTATCCGTCAAAGAGAACCACCTCCGGTTTCGTTTTCACCTACACTAGTTTTGACAGAAACCCAGCACTATTCCTAGAGATGGGGCCTTTAGCTATATTTCTGTTTACAGTGAGGGAGTTGCATTGCTTCCTTCACATGGCACAAACAGATGTTTGTTTCTGTAATACCCTTCTTGGAGTGAATACAGGATGTTTTTATAGCCTGGCTTGCTGTATAAGTATTAATATTGTCAGCATGATGCTGAGATCCAACTTGTCAGGTGTTATCAGGTATCTCCACATCGTGTGCACACCCGTGTTTATGAATGTTTGTGTGTAATTGTGCACGTGTGCTGCCAAACTTATTTGCGTTTCTGAGAATGTGTCTGAGCATTATGCACCTGTGAGTGTGTGTTTGCATGTCATCTTGAGTGCACTGTGAAGGTGTCATTGTGCAGCCTAGGCCCTGTAAGCTGTCAGACAGTGAGAGATGCTGCACCTCTAAAGGGCATGCTTTCTGGGCCTTTCCTGTCTATTATAAGCCCTGCAACACTCATCAAGGCTGTTGCCGTGCACCCCCATGTCCCTCAAGCAGCCACATAGAAAAGCCACCTTTCTAACTAGGAGAGCCCTTGCCTCTAAACTTCACATACCCTTGTCATCCATTTTGACATGATAAACGCAAGCAGCAGTAATGAGGCGTCGGGTTGTCAGGGCATCCATTTTGTTTTTCTGAAATCTGAGTAGAGGCAAAGAATCCTACCCTTTCTCCATTTTGAGACAGTCCCTATCCTCTACAAGCTATAGCTCCATGCCAGTGATGGGTTAACACCTAATAACCCCCCCCCCCTCCCCCCCCCTTACACACACACTCACAAGAATCATGTGCGGGGGGGTATGGATTTATAGGAAATGATATACTGCACACAGCCTTTTTGATAACAGAAGTGATAGATCTGAAGGTGGTGCTAGCACTACAGCCAAGATAGACTGCACAGAGGCTAGCCAAAGATTGAGATGTGTCGCTATCTCGCCATCTGTAACAGTCACGCCTGGCGCCGTCAGAAACCGATCGCTTTGATACAAGCCACATCAAATCTCCAGTTTGCCAAGCAAATAGAATAAAACAATCTATCGATCTTGCCCCACCTCCCTGTGTATCAACACAATCCATCTGTGTTTATCAGGCTATCTGGCTTCCTATCTTTTGTTGTCTGCAGACAGGCATTCTTTTCTTTTCTTCTCTTTTATTGTCTTCCTTCCTCCTCCCACATTTGTTTGGTGATCCATCAGCCTATTTACCTTATCATGCTGCCAAACCATCCATTTACGCTCCCATCTGTCTGTCAAACTATATCTTAGCTTCCATTTGTCTAACTATCTCTCTGTTTACTCGTTCACCTGTCAATCATGTGGTTTGCCCCGGCTGCCACAGGTGCCAGCGCTCGCCTGGCTGACGCTGTCTCTGACCTCGTCTGCTCAGAAGGCTGTTGGATAAAATAATTAGATTCCTATCACTTCATCAAAATTTTCCAGATGTATTTACTATAGCATCATCTAATTATAGTAATACAGATGTGTCAATCCTGAAACTGACATGAGGCGAAATACATAGACAGGGGTTATGGTAAATGGATGACCTATTTTGTTATATGAAGTGTTGTTTGCTAAATTTGTCTTACTTAAGATGTAAAATATTAAAGTTTAGACTGCATTTTCTACACAACACGTTTTTGTTTTTTTACAGAATGTTATCTGTGATCTAGATAGCTCCCTCCACAGAATCCAAACGGAAGCAGGTCACTGCTCTGGCTCGGTCCAGTTCAGATCCAGCCTCAGTGGAGCAAGCCAGGCACTGATGTCCATGTAGTCAGGGGGTCTGGCCTCCCACTGAGGCTCAATCAGTATTATAGGGTCAGTGACTGCCCCCCCTAGGCACCAGAGTGCCTTGGCCCGATGGATTACTCCTTCCCCTGGCTCAGGCCTGTGAAACACAGGCTACAGGCCCCATCTGTGCTCTCCATGGCTCCTGCATGCCTTGTGCTCATAGTCTCAGGCTGCTAGTGAAGCCCCAAATCAGAAGTTTCAGTCTAGTGGCACTGCTGGTAGCCATCCATGCCTAGGCTACATGTACAAATTAAGATGTTAATTTGAGCTGCAATGATTAATTGATTAATCAGTTAGTCTATTGTAAGAAAAAATAATCTGCAATATATATATATATATATATATATATATATATATATATATGGCACCATTACAGATAGTGTAATAGGTACTTTTCACTCTTTTAATCAATAAATAAAACAGTCAGTGATTTTGAAAAGAACTTTTAGCTGCATCCGTAGATGAGTGTTTAATTGTAGTGGAAATTCTCCAGCTCTCTGTACTGCACATCCTAATACCACTAGATGTCTAAGCTACACTGTGTACTTCAGTGTTGTGCCAAAGTAAAGAGATAATGTCAAAGTGAAATAAACGAAAGAGGTAAAGAGGTGAGCAAATCTTAGCAGTTTCAGGAATTTATTCTCAAGGATATTTGTTTTCTTTCATGGTTATACTTGGGTTGAAGCCTGCCTCTTGAAACTTGACTGCTGAGAGGACAATCATGAATGGGAGTTTTGCCTCAGGCACTGATCGATTGCAAAAATGTTTTCATATAACTGTTCATTTGGACTGTGTGTGCCTCCGCTGCATCCCAGAATGCCAAGAGGCATTGTTCCGTGACTGAGGAATCATGTCCAGCAGAGATATTTTAAGGAGATTTCTGAACCTGGGGGCCGAATGAGGAATCTGTACTGCGAGTTGTCTGTCAGACTAGTTGTTTTCAATCAAAAGTCTAACAAATGTTAGCCGAGCTTCAAAGAGAACGATGGATTTTTTTTTTTAACCACACACAGATTCATGCAGTGCTTAAAGTGCATATAGTACACACAGGTTTCACATTCACAAACACACGCTAAACCCTGCTGTTTTGTCCCTGGCAGACCTGTCAAAGCTTACCCACCGAGTAGATAAACTAATACTTCTTGCCTCTCTAAAAAATGAGAATTTGTATATGAACATGTGCAGTCATTTCCTACTGAAACTTGTTTTGTGCCAAGCAGTGAGGAAACATTACTCTCAGGGCAAGCTCCTTTTAGTGAGGTAGTTAAGATGTAGTAAGTGAACATGTGCACATTATATGCTATATATAAAATATATATATATATATATAAATAATGTGGAAGCCTGACAGACAAAAAGGCTGCATTTATGCATAGTATGCCTGACAATAAGAGCACTACGAGTAGAGATGGGGCTACTTGTAATAGGGGGGAAAAAAAGCATAGCACTCGAAAGAAAATCAGCCCTGATGCCTTTTTTTTTTTTTTTTTTTTTGAGTGATGTGCACAGCCCAGTTTTTGTCAAAAGGAGTCTGGAACATAATGGAAACTAGGGATAGAAAGTTGTGAGAGGCTGTTGGGGGAAAGAATGGCTGTATTGACTATCTGGGTCAGTCACCAGAATTGCCAAGCATGCACACCACAGTACCTACTGAGATAGAGTGGTGATAGAAGCATGGAAAGATTAACCACATCCCTGCGCTGTCAAAACCGATTGCATGTGTTATGGCCACCCTGCTCTCTGCAAACCTCTCCTTGTTACCGTTTATCTCAACAGACTGTCAGTTAAACTCACTTTGCCTCCAAATCCTGTATACAAACTGTCAAGCAGGAACGTGAACTTGTATACATGTATGCCTTATCTGAATACTGTTAGATTTAGCATCTATTCCAAGTTGAAATTTGTTGTTAGTGTTTTATATTGTTTTCTCTGCTTCCTGGGTTTATAAATCACATGTGACTTTTTGTAGTAAACATTGGACATGATGTCAGTAATGGGGGGGTTAAAAAAGGGAAAAGAAGGAGAGGGCATATGAAGGAAAGAGAGAAAAGGCAAGACAGAAAGAAAGACAGTTTGTATAAGGGAGTGAGGAACACCGAGTGGGAAAATTTCAGTATCTTGCCTCAGCATGTTTATCCAGGCCTGTCTTATGCATTTCCCTCTGTCATGCCATTCTGATCGCCTTTGCCTGCTATGGCATGCTGAGCAAACACACCAAAACACATCAAGCACCGGATTGCAGCCCCCTTGCTCTCAGATCCCTTGACATCTGTACTCTCCCCTAATTTGGGTGAAACACTGGCTACAGGTCAGTTAAACTTGAGAGAGTACAGCCATGAACATAAACATGTTTATTACTCAGGGAATTTGTGAAAGTCATTTTAGGATATACATGATATCAATAAATGAAAATGTTGGTGAGGCAGAATGAGAGAAACTGGATTATATCAGTATAGTAAATTAGATCAAACAGATGATTAAAAGAAAAGGGTATTCAATGTTGGAGTCTACCAATCTTCCCAAACTTTAACACATCAGCCGAAACATTGACTGTGTACATCTTTTTTGTAAAACAAAGTAAAATCTTTGAGTGGAATTCCATGGCATTGATAAATCACAGTGATGGTAAACAGTTTTGTAAGCAGCTATGTTAAAAATATTTCCCTATTGTCAAGTTCTGTTATGTTTGAGACATTTTCAGCTCCTGCCCAAACTTGAAAATGGCCTGATTCAGGATTGAAGGACGCAAGTGACAACTCAATTATCTTGTTGTATTTTATTTCCAGTTCTGTAGTAGTAGGGACAACAGGTTGATAACCTTGAAATAAATGGCAACAGGCATATGCATTATTCTACTATTTGTCTTAAATAAACACAAATTGAAATAAGCATTGTATATCCTTTTTGTAACAGCAATCACAGTTCTATGAGCACAATTAATTCTAGCATTATCAAAATAAACTTCAATTTATATGGAAAAAACTTTAATTCAATTAATTAACTTAAAGTGGTGCATTAAATGACAATCTTCCATTTAAACAAAAACAGAATCAATTGGAAATATCAATATATCTAAATCAAACTTCATGACTCTGCAAATTACTAACACTACAAACTAAAGCACTCAACAAGCAACTACAATTCTACAGTGCATTTTTATAACATGTCAAAATGGGGCACAATTTTCCTACCAGTTGTGTCTTCATGAGCTGAACCATGAGCTGAATTGTCTTTTTCCTGCTGAGACAATGAATCTGATTTCCTGCTGTCTTTGGCTTATATATTGGTTTATAATACACTGCTCAAAGAAATAAAGGGAACACTGAATATACTATATTGAATGTGCTGACAACAAAATCACAAAAATTATCAATGGAAATCAAATTTATCAACCCATGGAGGTCTGGATTTGGAGTCACACTCAAAATCAAAGTGGAAAACCACACTACAGGCTGATCCAACTTTGATGTAATGTCCTTAAAACAAGTCAAAATGAGGCTCAGTAGTGTGTGTGGCCTCCATGTGCCTGTATGACCTCCCTACAACGCCTGGGCATGCTCCTGATGAGGTGGCGGATGGTCTCCTGAGGGATCTCCTCCCAGACCTGGACTGAAGCATCCACCAACTCCTGGACAGTCTGTGGTGCAACGTGGCATTGGTGGATGGAGCGAGACATGATGTCCCAGATGTGCTCAATCGGATTCAGGTCTGGGGAACGGGCGGGCCAGTCCATAGCATCAATGCCTCCCTCTTGCAGGAACTGCTGACACACTCCAGCCACATGAGGTCTAGCATTGTCTTGCATTAGGAGGAACCCAGGGCCAACCGCACCAGCATATGGTCTCACAAGGGGTCGGAGGATCTAATGGCAGTCAGGCTACCTCTGGCGAGCACATGGAGGGCTGTGCGGCCCCTCAAAGAAATGCCACCCCACACCATTACTGACCCACCGCCAAACAGAACGTTCTCCACGGCGTCTCCAGACTCTGTCACATCTGTCACATGTGCTCAGTGTGAACCTGCTTTCATCTGTGAAGAGCACAGGGCGCCATTGGCGAATTTGCCAATCTTGGTGTTCTCTGGCAAATGCCAAACGTCCTGCACGGTGTTGGGCTGTAAGCACAACCCCCACCTGTGGACATCGGGCCCTCATACCACCCTCATGGAGTCTGTTTCTGACCGTTTGAGCAGACACATGCACATTTGTGGCCTGCTGGAGGTCATTTTGCAGTGCTCTGGCAGTGCTCCTCCTGCTCCTCCTTGCACAAAGGCAGAGGTAGCGGTCCTGCTGCTGGGTGTTGCCCTCCTACGGCCTCCTCCACGTCTCCTGATGTACTGGCCTGTCTCCTGGTAGCGCCTCCATGCTCTGAACACTACGCTGACAGACACAGCAAACCTTCTTGCTACAGCTCGCATTGATGTGCCATCCTGGATGAGCTGCACTACCTGAGCCACTTGTGTGGGTTGTAGA